>NC_088924.1:672500-777500 GCF_038396675.1 Hydra vulgaris
GTTATTACTTAGCTGTGTCTTAGCGTAGCTAAGACTATTAGCAGTGTTTTATGTTTTATATCTTATTTAGAAATTAAATACTACATTTAGAATTTTTTGCTAAAAACAATATAATAATTTTAATTTTAATAGCATAAATTATGTAGAGAGGAAGGGGGACATTTTATACTATCTTTGATATTACTATGAAATTTTGAAATTATCTATTAATTTTAGGGTTGCTAAACTATGGCTAACCAAAAAATTATAACATAAAAAGACACTCGACGCATATAAAATCAAAACATAAAAAGATATCGTACGCACACACTTTAGTTAGAGTTTTTTTGTTGGTCTTAACGATGACGCGGCGTTAAATGTGAAAAAACAATTCAAATCACGTTTATTAATGCGTGAATACAAATTGTGTAGGTCAATATTAACTAGATGTCTAGCTTACGGGATTTTATTGGATAAAAAATGAAGCCGCATTTTTTTTTTTATTATTACAATAGTCCGCCATTTGTAAAAAGGGCAAAAACCGAAGCCGAAGTGTGGAATAAAAGTTAAAAATGCAACTCAAAAGTTCCCAATAAATAAAAGATAATTTAAAAACAAATTTTAATAATTATAAAATACTTTAAAAAGTTTTTTTATGAGCCTATGTTTATTAAAAAGTATTTTAATTCTTAAAAATGCTTCAAAAGCGTTTGTCGTTTTACTTTTCTATTTAAAACTTTAATCCCTTTTTAATCGAAAATAGATTAAGAATCATAAAATATTATTTTACATGTATTATAATTTCGGCTTTACACTTTTACATAAAAAGTATTTAAATTTAAAATATATCTACTTCATTTAAGAAAATTAAAGTTAAAAATATTTGTTTACAAATTTAATCCGCCATAAAAAGTAAAAAGGGCAAAAAACGGCTTCTCTTTTCGGATTGAAGTTATACATTTAGTTATGTAATATATCATCGGTGTATGTAAGCTCTCTTATCAAACCTCTATTCCGACGGTCTCCTTTAAATCCGCAAACATAAAAAAGATTATTCTTTAGGTTCAAGACAACCTGCCCAAACCCTTAGTCGATGCATGCACACTCACTGTACTTATGGCTATATAAATCAGTCGATGTATATTTTTTTACTAGCTCTAATAGTGAATCTATAGACCCAAATTGGTCTAAAACACCATTTTGGTGTTTTAGATCAATTTTGCTCATCAACGTTAACATGAACTTAGTTAAAATCTTTTGAAAAAGCTTCTTAACCTACAATAGATCCTAGGTCTAGTCGGTTCTGACGTGTATTAACTATATATAGTTGTCAAAATACAATATTTCTATCAATTTTTCCAAAAACTACTAGAATTCTGACCAAGAAAGAGCTTATAAAAATTAAGATTGTCCTGGTAGTTCAATGGTTAAAAATCTTATCTTTTATCCGCCATTTTTAATGTTCAAATTTTTATCAAAAAATTTTGCTACGGTCTCTTTGTGTTTGAATAATAAAGATATTCTGAAAGTTTTTAGGAGTTATAAATGTTTAAAGGTGTTTTTATATTTTATATTTTATATCAGAATAGATCATATTATTAAACTATAATGTTCAGTTCACCTAAAAAACGTATTTATTTAAAAACTTCTTTAAATTTGGGCAAGCGATTGTGATTTAAAAAAAAAAATTCAAAAAAAGAATCTTCGGTCTATGTTTTTTCGCTACCAACATATATATTTTACGGTACTGCAAAGTTTATCATTTCAATATTTTTCATCTTTTCATAACTCACGGACCTGATAATTTAACGGAAATATGTCGTAGTCAACGAAATATCATACAGACGCTATAATATTTTAAAATTGTCCTAACTATATTGAGTATGGTAGATCGGGGTATTGACGAACACCTAAACGGGAATCCGAATTAAAGACAACATTTATACAAAATTGATCATATTTATTGCTTATCATTTAGACTAACTATTTAGTCACAAATCAGCAAAGCAATTTTTATATATCTTATTATAAAAAAAATTTCGAGCAAAAAAAAAAAACCATCGGTGTTCGGATTTACTTTTAACTTTGATTTACCCGATTTACATTTGATTTCGAACACACCTTAGGGTAATCAAATGCTAAAAATGCTAATTGTAATAACTATGCGCAGAAATCACAGACAAAACCTCAGAATATGCTCACCTTTGGCCTCCACCAGGCTTTACAATTGTAACACATAATCCAGTCTTTTGTGGGCAGATCATGAAACTTTTTATCGCAATTTAACACAATAACACTCTTTTAAAATTAACATTTAAAATTTTTAATTCGCATTCATCGAAATCATTGCAGATAACGGTCGTGTTTTTTTAACCGTTGAAAATAAAAAGGGAAATAAAGAAAATCAAAAACTGAGTTAATTGTCAATTGTTTAAATAAAGAATTAACAAAATATCAAAAGAAAATGAAGAGTAAAAAAAAACAAGCCATATTTTAAAAAAAGAAACGATTATAAAGTAATCACTCAAAATTAACACTTATAAAAACAAACAAAAGAAAATTTTAACATCGGTTTGTACTAAATCGCAACCAATTTTTCTACACTTTTTTTTTTTTTTTTTTGCCAAAAAAATAAAAGATTATTATTTTATTTGAAATAAATTTGGAGAACTTTTTTTGCATTATTGCTTCAAAAGCGTTTGTCGTTTTACTTTTCTATTTAAAACTTTAATCCCTTTTTAATCGAAAATTGATTAAGAATCATAAAATATTATTTTACGTGTATTATAATTTAAAACTGTTAGTTATCAAAGGACAAAATGTTGCCTAGATTTTTTTTAATCAAATAACAAGTGCTTTTTTATTATGTAAATAATAAGTTACGTTTTCAGAGGAACGTTTTTTTTTTGTTACCTTTCAGTTATAATAGTTTGTTTTTCAAGTATGTAGTTCTGACAGTTTCTTTAGTTCTTGCATATAGACGTTTGTGGATTGTTTCTTTAGTTCTTGCATATAGACGTTTGTAGATTGTTTCTTTAGTTCTTGCATATAGACGTTTGTGGACTAAGTAGTAATGTTTATCACGATCTTTCTTTGATTTATTAAAACATATGTATAGCTTTGGTTTTTGTTTTGAAGACCTTAAGAGGTTTTTAGAGAACCAAGGATTAAGAAGTGTTTTATTTTTAATTAGACTTGTCGTACAAATTATTTATTTATTATTTCAAATAATTAATTATTTACAAATGGCTTATCGTACAAATTGAAAAATTTTTCCAGAAAACGGTTGTAACTGTTTTTTTGTTTTTTTATTTATTTATTTTTTTTATTTGATTCAGACAACAAGTACAGTACAAGGTCCACAGTAAAGATTAATAAAAATACTTAATTAAAAGTTCTGTTTAATCTATACACAGCTGCATTGCTGCTGGCATAGGTAACTAACTGGTTTATAAGGCTAAGTCTGTAGTTACGCTATAAAGTGTCTAGATTAGGCAAGCCTAGTACCATGAATATAGTTGTAGCGCTTGAGTACTTTTCATATCCACAAAACATTTTAGCACATCGCTTGTAACAAGAATCTAGATTAAACATAGTATTTGCACTTAAATTACTCCATATAGCCACATCTTAGAAACAGAGGCAGTAGGTCTTAGATAAATGCACTTTTACCTTAATCGAGCCTTTTATTGAATTTTCTGATTAATATGTTTGTACGCGTTTAAAGATATTTAATCTCTTGACTATATCAGCATTATCAAACAAAACATTTTTTATTATTTGACCTAAATACTTGAATTTGTCAATGAAAACTTATTCACATCCAGCTAAGGTAAACAATGGAAAATTGCTTGACACAATCTAACATCATGACACAATCTAACATCATCAATCTAAAAACATGGGTTACCCAAAGTTATTAGCACATGTCTTGAGAAAAACCAACTTCCAATTTACAAAAGATAATGATTCTTTTTTTTAAGTAAGAATCCTTCTTTAATATATTTTTTGGTTTTTTAAAAATTGCAAACACTTGGAAATGGTCAGTTACGTCACTTCTACTAATACTACTAAAAAGTGGAATAGTCAAGGCTGTTTGTGAAAAAATTATCGATTGCAGAAAAACAGTTTTGCGTAATTCTTGTTGGTTTATTTATAATAGGCAAAATTCCAAACTCATTAAGACGATCGTAAAATTGCTGTACTTTATTATTTTTACCATATTTTAAACAATCCAATCCGTAATAATTTCCAAAATAAATACAAGCCATCTATTATCTAAAAGATTTCTTTAAGTGATTTTTAAATTTATTTAAGATTCCATTAGGTGGTCGGTATGTAGGAGTGAATAATATTTTTTGATGGTTTACTGAAAATTTCTACAGTGATAGATTCAAAATCTGGCTCAGAGAACGACAGAACACATCTAATTTTATAAGTAGATTCTTAAAGCACATTGACACATATACCACCCCCTCTTTTCAAAGATTTACGTTCAAAACTAATGGCTTTGTATTTAGGCAAAATAAAATTTGATAAAATGTTCGAAAGTTCAGCTTTCCGTTAAACAGATTATGCAGAAGTTCAAGTTTAGATTCGCTAGTGAGTTTTAAAGTTCTTCAAAGTTTTTGGTAACACATCGTATATTTAGATAGAACACTGAGAATTGATTAGAAAGACATGATTTAAAGTCACTATTCCAAGTTATATATACAAAGTCAATATTTTCCTCAATAATTTTTGAGGAAAATAGTAACTTCATCCGAGTCAAAGTAACAAGTATTCAGCTTTTTTGAGTCAAACAGCTGATCTTGAAGATGTTTAAATTTTATTTGAGTAAAGTCAATATTTTTTAACTTTATTTTTTCTTTTTCACTACTAGAAGCGAAAACAAGAACAATTGTCTGCACGTAGTAATGGTCAAATGATTCAATACTAGAACTTGAACCTTTTATATTCATTAAATTGGTATAGCATCTATTACACACTTTTTGTGGGTGAATTTTCTTATTGTAAATGAAATTTAGTAAATGAAAGTTCGCTGAAATTTGCGAACTTGTAGGGATCTACCTACTCAACGAATTATCTAATATAATTATAAAAATCAACTTTACCGTAATAATGGCTTGTTGATAATACTTAATTCTAACGGCCAAGAAATGGAGTGAATGCGAAAAAACACAATCTAAAAGTTTAAAGATGTTGAATTTCACATAGACATAAAAAAAAATCTTAACTCAGTTAACTTCCTTGATGTCACTTTTAATTTAGCCCAAAACACCCATAAGTCTTTCAAAAAACCCAACGATAATCTTTAATCACCCACCACAAATTATTAAACACTTACCTATTTCAATATCAAACAGACTTTCACAAAATTCCTCCAGCGAAGTTATATTTAATCAATCTAAAAACGAATATGAACAAGCACTAAAAAATAGCGTATACAAAGTATACGCTATTTTTTAGTGCTTAAATATCAGATCAAACAAAAAACACCCCTTAAAAATCGTAAACGTAATATCATATGGTTCAACTCCCGATTTTATTAAAACGTCACCACAAATGCTGCGAAAATGTTCTTGTATTTACTAGAAAAAAACTTCCCTAAGACACACAAACTTCAGAAAATCTTAAACAGAAACATTGTAAAGGTAAGCTTCAGTTGCACTGAAAATATAGAAAAAAATAAAAAAAAACCACAACTAAAAAATTATCTTCCCAGAATTGAAAATAATGACCCAAAATGCAATTGTCGAAACAAAGCAGAATGGATCCTGAATGGTAAGTGCAAATCCACAAATATTATATATAAATGCATCATCGTAGCAAAAAACCAACCCAACAAAGTTTATATCGGATTAAAGAAAGGTGAGCGGAAAACCAGATATAACAACCACAAATCATCGTTCAGTAATATGAAATACAAAAAGTCTACCGCCCTATCAAACTACCTCTGGGATTTAAAAAACAATTTTAACGAAACCCTTATGCTAACATGGTCTATTCTCAAGTCTATACCCCAGTACTCAAATATTTCTAAAAGATGCCCACTATGTCTGTATGAGAAATTTGCGAATATATCGTATCCAAAACCTGAGGAGCTGCTAAATAAAAGAACCGAAATTATATCAAGGTGCCGCTACGAAAATAAATTCTTATTAAAAAATTACAAAGCTTGCTACAAACCTTACTAACAACTAAAACTAACTACATTAATCTACTCCATATATCTCTAGGCTAACTAATAAGTTACTCACATACACAGCTGTTGTAATATATTTCATAGTATTATATATATTTTTATATCAGTTTTAATTTTAATTTTTTTATTATATAAATAACGCACATTATCACATAAACAAATATTTTAAAAAACATTAAACATATAACTATTTAACAACTATTAGCCAACTAAAAACAAATTGATAATATCAAAGATAGTTTGAAGACTAATTTGCACCTTTAAGAAATATAATAGAAATGTTTATTACTAAATGTAAGACCAACTACAATCCAAGTGCATATCTTAATGTCGATGAGCAACTAGTTATATTTAGGAGACGTTGTCCATTTAAATGTTTATATTTACTATAAACATTTAAATGGACAACGGAAAGTATGGAATAAAGATATGGATATTAAATGATGCTGAAACCTCTCACTGCATAAACTTGGAACCGTATATTGGTAGAGTAAATGAAGTACGTAATGTACACGAGTAGTTCTTGAACTAAGTGATCACTTAAATGGAAGTGGTAGACACATAACAGCTGGTAATTTTTTTACAAACATTCACCTTGCACGTGCATTGCTAGGACATTAAATGACGTCCACTAGCACCATTGAAAAAAATAAAGGAGAAATACCAAAAAGATATCGCTAGCCTTACATCGACTAGTTTACTCTAGCATATTTGGTTTTCATAATGACTCTGCTATAATTTCTTATCTACCTAAGAGAAGCAAAGCAGTAATATTATCATCAACCTTCCATCACAGTAATAACATTATTATGGGACATACATTAAAACCACGTATTATTCTAGATAGCAACAAATATAAAGGTGGAGTTAACACGTTAGACCAAGTTGTCAGGTGCTACTCGAGTCGCCAAAAGAGTAATCGATAACCATTTACAATGTTTTGTAATACTTTGAATATTGCAGCATAAATTGCAGCAAATATTGCAGCAGATATTGCAGCATACAATACTTTGATTTTACTCTTATCAATTCACCCAAATTAGAAAAATGGGGCTTCTCATAGAAGAAGAATATTTCTTAAAGAATTATCAAAAATTCTTATTAAAAAGTTTGATGCAAGTGACAATCTCTCACAAATAGTAATCTTCGCCAAGTAAATTCATAAAATAACCTATTATATCAAGGTCAATCGATTCAAGTGCAGCACATAAAAAGACGCTACGTTTTTCCTTGCGTTTATGACAGAAAAACCCGTCAGCAATGTGCATTATGTAGCCATTCTGTTTGCAAGGTTTATAGCAAAATTGTTTGCAATAGTTGCCTTATTTAAAAGATATATTTTGTTTATATTTGAATAAATTGTACTAAATATCACTTTTATTCAAATAACATTGAGAAAAGTGATATTTTTGTTGAAAGCAGCATTTTAATTTAAAAAGTTCAACTTATTTTGTATAAAAACCTATATTTTTAGTTGGGGTAGTTTAATACCCCAGCCGTCCTTTACGATACTTTTTTTCCGTCCTTTAAGGGTTAAACAAAAAACTGTATGGAGAAAAAAAAACATATAAAACGAGCAAAAGTATAATGTAACTTTTTTTTTAACTAATATCGCAGTATGCCAGTTTTTTATTTAATAAAAAACTGTTTATGCAACGAATTGAGTATTTATACTTAAAAGAAAATAGAGAATTTAAAATTAACAGCAAATTTCCTACAAAACAGCTAATTTAAACCTACGGCGTATTTTGTGAAAAACAAGAAAACTGGAAACAAGTTAAATATATGTAGAAAGTTAAATATATATGGAAAATAATGCAGGCAGTTACTTGCAATTTAAAAAGTGTTTTTACTGCAAGTCAAAAAGATCTTATGAAGTAAAATAAATTTTGTGCAGAAATTTAGAAACTTAACTTTAATCTTGCAATTTTTCTACGATTTGTTATGCAAAAGACAGTGCAAATAAACCATTATCGTAATAACAGACATATAAATGGAGTTAAAACATCTCTAGCATTTTTGCGATATAGATAAGGATGATACTAAAAAAATCTACAAAATATAACTGAAACCCATATGAAACTCACAGAATAAAAAAAAAGGGTCAAACTTCCCAATTTGCTGACTTGTGATAAATATCCAAATCCCGAATGAACCTATTTAAAAAATGGTCCCAATTTGCCGACTGATTTTTGACATCGACATTAAATAATAAAACCTTCATCCCCTTCTTCCGTACACACCGGCCTTGACTACATCTAGTCATCGATATTTATTCTGAAGAGCGTATTTAAAAAGAGTAGGAGATTTTGAGAATTGTTTTGTCCTAGTTTTTTTTTTTTGCTATTATAAATATTCATTTTGACGCAGTTTTTAGAATTAACGTTTATTTGCTTCGAGTGTGGATCGAACCCGCAACCCTTGGGTTACGAGTCCAATGCTCTAACCACTGCGCCACGGCTGCTAGAAAGCGTTAAAAGCCAAAAAATATCTAGTTATTTCGACATTTCTCTGTACTTAATTAAAAACCGGAAAATTAATAATAAAAATAAAGAATAATATTATAAAAAAAGATTCTTGCGAGTATGTTATATTTTATATTTCCACAAATGGTGACTTAAATAAGTCAAATATATTATCAAATACAGGCATGAACTCAGCTTCCACACTTTTATCGACAACTTGTCTTGGCATTTTACAATTTGAAGGCTAAATCGCGATTGCTGACAATGTTTTTCTACCCAAATAGGATCAGGAGTAGGTGGTTCATATGCTTTTCCAACTGGTACAGCCTAGCAATGAACAGGATACATCAATGACTGTTTTCTCCCAAACTTGGGCTAAAACGGTAGCCGCTAAAGGTTGAAAGCCCAGCTGCATTTACACCATGAAGAAGGGCATCTAAATCAAGCAAGCGGAAGAGATCAACAGCAGTTGCTAACGTTTTAGGGAAGTGCGGTGCCTCATCCTGAGTCTTCATTAACATAATTGGTCTACGTTCAACCAACTTGGTTTTAAAAAGCTCTCTAACATCAAAAGCATGTGTAAAAGCATTTGATGTATCGTCTTTCCCACTTCTTATGCGTATGAAAGTGTCCCCATTGTAAGATACATTTCCAGTTTTGTTAATTTCGCATATGCCATACACTGATAGGATCAATTTGTGCTGTGGGCCAACGACAAAGTCGTGATCCATGAGTTTGACCTTGTATTCCATATGCATCAGCAACGGCGCCTGAAGGCTTGCTGCAGCAAGACCCAATGAAACCCTGGCTTTATCATTGTTGGAAATGAAAAGCACAGATTTTGGTCCAAATAATTTGCAAACTTTAAACATGTCGTCAATAAATGACTTTGCAAACATTCTATCGTTGTTTTTTTTTCACATTGAGTTTTCTGGACGTAATAGCTTCACTGGAACCGTGTTGACATGTTTTTTTCCTTCAGAAGTGTTTCCACGTCGTGGTAAAAGACGAAGGTACAAACCACTCCAACTCGAGGTAAAGCCTATTTTTGTCAACTCTGTCTGAAGGTCATCCTTCAGACAGAGTTGACAAAAATAGAAGGTCATCCTTCCATCCAAGTGAAGACGCTACAAATGCAGTTTGTTCTTCGACGTTCGTCAGCTGCTGATGAGTTCTGTACAATTTTTATAATTGTTGATAAAAGCTCTGGTCGATCAACTTCAAGACGCGGTCGTCCAGGATGGTTTCGAATAAACTGTTTCAAGGCACTTGACGCTTCAGGGTTGTTCTGACACACAGTTTTGATACTCTCTTTTTGTCTTCGTTTTCTTTGACGAGCCGATTCACGAATCATTCTGAAAACAAAATTTCTAAAAATCTTTGATTTCATTATAAATACTTCTATACTTAAGGTTTTGCGAACTTTAGCTGATGTTGCAAAAGAAAAAGTACGCAAATTCTCATTTCAACCTAGAAATTATCATTGACAAAAAGATTATGAAAATTTCTGTCTGAAAAGTGTTTTTTTGGCCAAGATGCTTTTCTATACGCACAATTAAGCGCTGTTTAATATATCTCTTGATATTTACTAGAAACCTGATAGTTAGACATTATAAAACGAAATGTTTAATAAAGAAATTATATACAATTAAAATATCTTACCTGTCCAATTTTGTATTTTCTTTTCTTATGCTTTCTTTCAAAGTGTTTATTTGTTCCTCTGATACGGTAGACAAACCAGAGTCGCGTACGATTATTAAGTATGAACGTTGCGATTCAAGATCTGAGATTTTTGTTCGACTCCTAATTTGTGCCGGGTTTTCTCTTTTCTTGTTGTTGGATGTTAAATCTAAAGTAAAAAATACTGAAAAATGATTATAAATTCTTGGCAGTTGATACTAATCGATTTATTTTGGATATAGAAAATAGGTCTAGTGGCTAATGATAAATACGTTTATGTGACTGCTCTATAGTCGTACGATATAGTTTGATTTATAATTTGGTTGAACTCAATGTATAGAAAATGTTTTGAAATATTACAGAAATTAGCTTACCAAGTTCAATGCTTGCTGGCTCTATCGTAGTTGCATTTAGAGAACTTGGCGTTTCATTTTATGAAGACGGCATTGGATGAATATTTTTTTTTTTTTTGCTAGGCGGTGAAAAGGGATTTCCTCAGAATGACATAATTGATCCTTTCGATTTTGTTGCTTTCACTTTTAACTCGTTTACTTTTTTTTCATACAAGGATTGATTATTTTTTACTACATTCCACAACTCCTGTGCGTGCTGATATTGCTTTTGTTTTTCAAGCGTTGTACACGATTTTTTATTCATTCTCTACAAATCCGTGCGGCATCTTGGTAATAATAAATATATATTTTTTTCTTTCTAATTTGGTGTTTTCAGTTATCGAATAGAATGAAAAAGTTTTTGTTATCGTTTTGTTGTTAACTCAAATTAATTGCTCTTGCTTGCATATTAAAAAGTATTGGTTTCTATTTGCATTAAAATAACTATTTTTTACAATTACAGTCATCGTTTTTTTAAGAGAAAAGTATTTTTGCCTTAAAACCCTTTTTTAATTTCTTAAAATTCATTTAAAAGGGGGGCTTTAAATTCATTTAATGAACTAAAAACCCCAATCTTAAAACAATTTTATCATAATATTTGCTAATTTTTTTATTATATTTAAAAATAAAAATATTAAATTCATTTAAGAGAAATGAACCACGTTGCGTAATTAAAAATAAAATGCTTTTGTTTAACCTCTTTTTGCTTCTCATCTCGCTTCCAATCAAATTACATTGCAAAAAATAAAAAACATTATTTGGAACAATTTCTCTCGATTTCTTTTTTCTCTTATTATTTATAAAGAGATATAAAAAAGAGTTGTGACCGAATTTAGAAAAAGAAAATATAATACTGAATTTTTTTAGGGGAGATAGTCAAACCGCGTACGTACTCACGTACGTCTTTAACACCCCCCAACCCTTGTACGCATTCGTACGCTGTTTGGTAACCCTCTCCCCCACACCTGCTTACGAACTTTAAGGATGGCCCCTTATAGAGATTTGCAAGGGAATATATTTATATATTCACTTATAATAATATGCCATTTTTAAAATTTCGATAATATAAAAGTATTTTGAAAGAGATTTTAGAGATTCAAAAGTGAAAAATTGTTACGGTAAGTTTTTGATAATGTAAATAAAATTCAAACAGTTTTCAAAATTTCAAATTTGGAGCTATCCAAATTTCGCGTTTGAAATTTATATATTATATTGAATATCGTGATTTCGAAAAGTTAAACTCATTTCGGTTTAAAATTGGGTAAATAGAAATCCTCTCAAACATACCGAAACATAAACAGAATTTCGAAAAGTTTTTTTTATTCAATAATTCAACTTATGCAAAAGTGAACATTCTTATTAAAACATTCTTATTAAAAAAATTATTCGAGCCATTTTAACTAGGATTGTAAAAATTCGGTTATTTATGGAGAGCGCAGTGCAAATATTTTAGTTAAGATTCATACCGCGCTCTCCTACACAAATAACAAGATTTTGACAACCTTAAATTTAACTAAATTGTTATAAAAAGTAAACACTATTTAACCACCGAGTCTATCCAATATAAACTAAATAAACTCCCGAGTCTGCTCAATACTTTATTTGCAATAAAATATGTTTTCAATTTTAGGCAAACATATATTTCAAGCATAGATAAAATATTGGAAAGTTTGAAAATGATATTGCATGAGCTTAAAATCAGGACTTTAATCACAGGATCAATGATCAGGACTTGAAGATAATTTTCAATACAGCAACAACATAAACTTGTGGTTTATGTTGCTGTTGTATTGAAAAAGTCCTGATCATTGATCTTGACGGAGACCTTATTATTTTTATTCAGAGTTTTATATTTGTTTAAACGTGAAAACATCTGTGTTAATAAAAAAGATTGTAAGTCATGATGCATAGAAACGATAAACCACAATAATATCAAGTTAATCATTAATGCTACTTATAGACAACCTGCTGGCATTTTTTAAACTTTAAAACTTTTTTTTTGCATTTTCTCTTCAAAGTAAATAAAAGACGAAAAAATCTTTACGAGTTAGTTAATGCAATTTTAAAAGAAATTTTAAAGTATAATTCAAATAAAAACGTTAAATGTTTTAAAAATACTTTTTAGAAATTTTCATTTCAGTTAATACCAGATTAACAATAATAAGAAAAAATTATTCTTTTTCGCTCGATAAAATAATATCTAACAATTTTCTTAATAGCTGCTGCAATATAGGTTTAGTAAAATGTAATTTACGGACAAATTAACAATATTTTTAGGTATTATATTAAAACTAACAACCTACCCTCATATTATATTGTTTACAAACGTAAAATTAAAATAAACTTTTATTATACGTATGTGAAATAAAACTTTTAAATTAATCAAATAGTAGATTGTTACATATTATTTAAAAGAATTTTAAAAAAGTATTTTAATGGTGAAAAAATTATTATTATTTTTTTACCTTTAACTTTTGATATCTGGCTTTGCTGAAAAAACGGTGACCAAATTTAGAGTTTTTCTTTACTTAAACTGACAAAACTTTGTCAACTCGTATCCAAATCCATACAACTTGGTATCAAAAGAAAGGGCCAAGTATGTTTAAAAGGATAAAAGAACAAGTATATAAAAAAAGCGTATCGGAGCGCGGAGGGACGTCTACAACACCCTCTAATATTTAAAAAAAATCTTAGATTTTTTTTAAGAAAATGTTCGTAAAATTTTGAACTTTTGTTTGGATTTTTAAAATATATTCTACAAGACTTTCATTTAATATAATTGAGGTACTATGTAGAAGGTGGGTATAAGTCAAAAGAAAATATTTTTATAAATAACAAATGCATATGAATAGCATTAACAAAGTGCAAAAGGGACATTTTTCAAACCCACCCCTACCTCGGGTAGGCAGTGGTATTGAGTGTAGTGGTGGTGATAAAAACTCAAATATTAACTTTTCTATTATAAAACGATATTTATTATTTTATTTATATATTTGTTAAACAAGTAAGGTAAACTAAAGTTTCGTTTAGGATAAACAAAAAATTTTGAAGTTTTTTTTTTCTTTTTTCTTTCTTTTTCTAGATTTTTTTTCCAAACATGATCATCTAGGAATTTTTTTTCAAGAATGTTCTTAAAGATTGTTCTCTGTTCTTCTAAGCTTCAGCACTCAACTGCATATTTTAGAATTTGAAGATCCGTTTCAGGAATTACATTTTTTAAACCAATGATTTTTTTTTTTTACTTTGCAATATTTTCTCTAGATTTAGTTCATAACTATTGCACAAACCCTTAACACTATCTAAAAAGGTTGTGGAGCTGTTTTGTTTTTCAGCATCGACTTAACAATATCAAATGTCATTTTGTTGTTTATCAGGCAAATAAATGCTTTTAGCTTGATTTGTTGAATAATTATTGATGGTATCCTCGATAAAAAATAAGGGATAAATATTATTTTTGCTATGTTTTGAAACGTTTATAAGTGACTTTAGTGCTTTCTATATCAAGCTTTTGCATTAATATTTTTTTATGTTCATAAAGCTCAAGACCGTAAGTTAGTGTTGCAGACAAAGTTTTATATAACTGGATAATAGAGTTTAAGTGAGCGAAACGGATTCTTGATTGAGTTAAAGATTCGATTACTGCCCGGAAATTGGTTATTCAGCGATCATTATTTAAACAATTAAGTGAGGCAAAAAGTCAACTTTTTATATCCTATGTAAAACCAAGATAACAAAATTTATCATAAAGTTTTATTTGTTGGTTTTTGAGTGTTATTGTGCAGTTTCTAATTTGTTTTTTTCCGGTGAGCAAGAATTCAGTTTTGTCAGCATTTAAAAAACTTAATATTCCAAAAGACTATATATCAAGGATCTTACTTCTGCTACAGCATGGGGCTCGCAGTGGCTGGTGAACTTTAATTCAGATAAAACTCAATTTTTTTCAGCGAATCGTTATCGCAATAATTTAGAACTTCCTATATTTATGAACGGTGATGTACTCGATGAGTCACCTACTCTCCATCTTCTAGGATTAACTCTTACTTCAAATCTTTTTTGGAAACCATATATCAAATCAGTTGCAAAATTATCATCTGCTAAGGTTGCATCTCTTTATCGAGCTCGTCACTTTCTTATTTCGGATTCTATTCTCTATCTCTATAAATCTCAAATCCGGCCTTGTATGGAATATTGTTGCGATATCTGGGGCGGATCCTCTAATGATGCCCTTTCTCTTTTAGACAAGGTGCAAAAACGCGTTGTAAACATAGTTGGATCTACTCTTGCAGCCAACCTCCAACCATTATCACATCGTCGTAATGTTGCTACTCTTTATCTTTTCTACAAATACTATAATGGGCACTGCTCTAAAGAGCTAACGTCTCTTGTGCCATCTACTATAATTCATTCTCGTGTTACTCGTCATTCAATTAAGTGTCATCCTTTTTCTGTGACTATTCCTAAGTGCTCCAAAAACGCTTATTTGTCTAGTTTTTTCCTCGAACATCAGCTCTTTGGAATTCGCTTCCTTCATCTTGCTTTCCTGACATATATAATTTGCAATCTTTTAAGTCGTCTGTCAATCGTTATCTTGCTCTACAATCTTCATCTTTTCTCTTTCAGTAACTTCCAACTTTAATTAGTGGCTGCTTGCAGCCTTGTTGGAAGCGAAGATGTTTAAAAAAAAAAATGCAAATATAAACATATAAAACTATATACATACTCTCTATGTATACCCTCACAAATAGCTGTATGCAGACACTCCTAATAACAAGTGTATGCAGTGGCGGATCCAGGAATTTTTGGTTCGATGTAAAACTATTTTTGCATTTTGTACCACATTTGCGTCTCCTGAAAAAAAAAAAAGTCCTAAAATTCTAAGATACTTTAGAACATTCAGATCGAGGGGGGTGGGGGTGGGGTCATGCATACAAACCCATCCTCCCTCCCCCTCATCCCCTGGATCCTGATACTGAGTGAATGCGTAGTCGTTAATAAAATGCTTGTTTTTTTGCATTTCTGCCTACTTTTTCAATCAGGGATTGAAACACAGGGTAGTTGTCTTTGGGTAGTCACTTTATGCATAGCCAATATTTTATTTATTTATTTCGTCATTAAAAAAAAGAATATAATGCCGTGTTATATAAATAAAATCTACATGATCGAGGCTGAAAGAAGACAATATTTGCCTAATCACTACGCCCCGACGTGCTTTTATCAACAAGCGTTTACAACCATTAAAAAGTAAACATACACTTATTTTGAACCATATAAAAACTATTTAAAAATATTTACAAGTATAGCTACTAAGATCAGCTACTAATCTATAATCAAAAGAAAATCGAAGAAAGAAAATAAAAAGTATAAGATTTTACAAATCCATAAAAAGCAAAATTAAATAAAATATTCAAAAAATAAAAATGAACAAAAAAATAAAAGCTTTAAGTTTTGCACCAAAAAAAAATTTCTTCAATTTTTTTCATTTTCTTTTAAGTTTCTTTTAAGAAATAAACGGAAAACGGGGCAAGAGGGCGAATGGAGCAAGATGGTTTTCATATAATATATTGTCCATAATATATGCAATGCTAAATTTCAAAAATAAAAATAAAAAAAACAAAAGAGATCGAAAGTTTTCATTCGTAGACCATTAAGTTAAATAAATAATCAAAATCATTAAGTTTAATGAAAACTACTGTTTAAAAGAGCTTTAGATCTCCAACTTTCTTTAAATACTTCTGTTCTTTAAATAAATTATATTTACTTCTGTTCTTTAAATAAATTATATTTACTTCTGTTCTTTAAATAAATTATATTTACGTAATTTATGGACAATTACTAAACACTCAACAAAAAAACTGAAATGAAAAAAAACTGGGTTAAAGTGAAACTGTATTCTTGTATTTTAAAACCCCAATTGCTTTTTTTTTATCATGATTAACGCAATTTTAGACGCATAAGTTTACTTTTTGCGCTTAAAAAAAAACAACCTCAGTAACTTTTTTAGAAATAATTTTTTACGAAACGGGTTTTTTTGTGTGTTACTTTAGTTATAGTAGTTAATAGTTTTAGAAATTTTATAAAATTGGAGGCAGAAATCACATATAAAGTTATCTTAACCCGGTCACGTGGTTTTGTCATCAAGAAATCGCTTGTACTAGTAATATTTTTTGTATTTTTGTTTTTACATGTTTCTAGTTTCACAAAATATAATAATAGTTCATTTTATATTGGATTCACATATAATAAAATGTAAGATAATAAATAATTGATAAATGCTAGATTTTGTACACATAAATATATGATTAGGCATAAATAAAATTATTTTTGATTTATATATTTTTTATATTAATATTTGTTATTGAAGTTTTTTGGGATTTTCGTTTCAACGTTAATTTTGGCTCTAGTTTCAGTATTAGTTTAGTGTAAGTTCATATAATTGTTTATATTTAAAACGAATTTTTTTAGTAAGATTTTCAAACAATTTAGGTTATCTAATTTTGTAATTATGGCATTTCTGGATATCAGTTTATTATAGAGATAGGGACCGCGATATGAAATTGTGAAACGCGATAGTTTTGTTTTTCTAAACGGTATATTAAAGTTTCCGACTTCTCGAGTGTCATATCTATTTCTATTGCTTTTAAAGAAATCATTTGAGAAATGTGATGGGACAAGCCCGAGTTTATATTTCAGCATAAACAATAAGTTTTGATAAATGTTTATTCTATAGACGTTTAGTGCATTAAGGAGTTTTAACAAAGGTTCAGCATGAGTGAATTTGTCTTTTTTATAGACAATTCTAACGCCATGTTTTTGACGTCGATAAAGTGATTTCAAATTGGATTTATTGGTACTTGCCCAAGCTATATTACCATATGTATAATAGGTCTGTATAAATGAGAAATAAAGATGTTTTAGATTTTCTTGCGATAACATTGCTCTAGCTTTGTATAGCACGCCAATATTTTTGGTTATTTTAGTATTTAAATAGTCAATGTGTGCTTTCCATGAAATATTTTCGTCAATTAGTAAACCTAGAAATTTTGTTATTGAGGTTCTTTCAATATTTTTGTTTTCTATTTTTAGCAATGGTAATATATTAGATATTTTTTTTCTTTTTTGGTTAGGATGGAATAAAATGTAATTGGTTTTTTCTGTGTTTAAAGATAATTTATTAGGTTTTAGCCAGATATTAAGTTTTTCAAGTTCGATATTCGTTGTTTCAAACAGTTCTTTAATAGACTGAGATGAATAAAATAAATTAGTATCATCTGCAAACATTATTACATCAAGTTTGTTTAAGACTTTCGGAAGATCGTTAATGTATATTAAAAACAATAAGGGAGCTAGAATGGAACCTTGGGGAACGCCACATTTAATCTTAAGCAATTTTGAACAGATATTTTCATCAGTATTAACACATTGCTGTCTGTTTAGCAAAAAAATTTTAAACCAGAGTAATGCAACATTTTTTACGCCATATTTTTCCAATTTTTTGAGCAGGATAGCATGATCAACAGTATCGAATGCTTTCGATAAATCTATAAAGATTTCTAAAACAAATTCTTTATTAACAAATGAGTAGTTGATGCTACAAGATCTACAAGATTTACAAGATCTACGATTGCATGTTCGGTTGCATATTGCTTTTGAAAGCCGAATTGTTTTGTATTTAAGATGTTGTTGTTTGTTATATATTGGTATAATTTATTATAAATTATTCGTTCGAGGAGTTTTGAGAATAGAGGAAGAATTGAGATTGGTCTATAATTGTTTAGTAAGTATGGTTCTCCAGTTTTATATATAGGTACAATTTTTGCAATTTTCAATTTCTCTGGAACGGTTCCTGTTGTAATTGAAGATTTGAATATTTCGAAGAGGGTTTATTTATTATCGGAAAGATACTCATTACAATATTGCTACAAATTTCATCAATTCCTGGTGCTTTGTTGATTTTTAAAGAGTTTTTTGCATTTTCGAGTTCTTCATAGCTTAATCCGTTAAAAGTTAGTTCGCTATTTAGATCAGTAAAATAATTTTCAAAGGAGTTATTTGCGGTTTGAATTTTAGACGCCATGTTAGGGCCAATATTTGCGAAGAAATTGTTGAATTGTTCGGCAATAGAGTTCTTATCGATGTGTTCTATTTCATTTATAATAGTTCTATCTGGTAAGCTGTTTATTTTTATATACATTTTTCCGATTATTTCTTTCATGATGTTCTATGTTTTTTTGGTATCTCCATTTATTTTTTGAAGTAATTTAGAATAATAAGCTTTTTTAGAATGTTGTCTGATTTTTTCGAAAAGATTTTTATATTGTTTATAAGTAGATAGGTTTTCTTCATTTCTGTTTTTCAAATATTTAACATATAGGGGAAAGGCGCCTATGATGGCATACTTAACTTTGAAGCTTCATTATTCAGTATCCTGAAGACCAATAATAAAAGTTTTGATATGGATACATTCCTTGTTACATCTAGAACAATAATTACTCTGGGAGTTTTCATCAGTTTTATTTTTTTTATAAGTTATTTTTATTGCAAAAAAAAGCACAAGTATGTCATCATAGGCAACCACTGCTCCTATGATGGCATAGGGGAGGATGGGGCTAGTTAGAATCGAGGGTAACTTAATGATTTCATTTAACCCTTCCCTCAGAAAAGCCAGAAATTACTCGAAACCATCCTAATTTACCATTTCATGCTACACACCAGCATTGTAAAATTTTGCGCATGCGCATAGGATATATTGCGTTTTACGTATTTTTTGGACCAAAAAAGAATTTTGGAGCATCGCTATCTTTTAACTTTACTTAAAAATAAGTATTTCTTTTAAAAAAAAAAAGGTTCTCCCAAATCGTCAATATTTCAACACCCCCAACTCCTCAGTATGCCATCATGGGTAAAAGTCATCATTTTCATTAAAACAAGCTGTGTCTGCTTTGTTCAAAAGATAAAATTAAAGTAACTATTCCACTAAATGCACAAAACTTGAATATAAAATGCATGAAAATTTCATTTCTGCACAGTTAATAGTAAAATCACAATCTTAAATATATGAAGGAAATAAAACTACAACAGCACATCCCGAAATCGATTTTTGTTGATTATAAAAACAATACTTGTGCACAAGGGACGTTTTTTCACTAAAACTAATGTAAAGTCAGTATAGTCATGTAGGTCTAATCATTTTTTTACCAAAACCAATTTTAATGGAAATATGACCGGTATGCCATCATAGGCGCTATGCCATCATAGGCGCCTTTCCCCTAGTCTTTGTTCAGTTTTTGAAGATTTTTTGATTCCGCTGGTGATCCATGGACAGCTCAAATGTTTTACTTTTATTTCTTATAATACTTATAATCATGTCTTATGCATAATCAAATCTTATAATTCTTATAATACTTATAATCATGTCGGGTTTTGTTTAAATAAACATTCAACAGAAAAAATAAAAATTAGGGTTAAGAGCGCATGCGTTCACCAAAATCGCTAGATTAAAATTAAATTAAAGAAGAAGTTCAGTGAAGTTATTATCTAGTTTTAATGCAGTGGGTAGCCTACCGAAAGTCGGAAGGAAAAAAATAAAAATTATCGTACCGAAAGTCTATTTTAATTAGTTAAAAAAGAATGTCTTCAAAAATACTTAATTATATTATTTTTTCTGATGACACAAATGTTTTCTTTTCTGACTCAAATTTAAAAAATATTTTTTATATTGTAAACACAGAATTAATATATCTTAATGAGTGGTTTGAAGCAAACAAACTTTCATTAAATATTGAAAAAACGAAATATATTTTGTTTGCTAAGTCATCTAAATCCGAGAACCTTCCACTCAAATTACCTGAACTAATAATTAACAATATTAAAATAAAAAGAGTTTTTTCAATGAAAATACTAGGAATAATTTTCGATGAGAATTTAAATTGGAAAAGCCAAATAAAGCTAGTCTAGAACAAAGTTTCAAAGATTCTGGGGATTATGTACAAGACAAAACATCTTTTAAATAATTTATGTTTAAAAATTTATACTTTTCATTTATACATAGTCATATTAACTATTGTAATATTGCCGGGGCAAACAATCATTTATCCTTCCTAAAAATTATTTATACAAAACAAAAGCAAGCAAGTAGATTAGTTTTGGGCGCAAGTAGATACGAAAGTGCCGAGCCGTTACTCAAGGAAATAAATGCTCTAAATGTATACAAACTAAATATATACCATAACTTGTTATTTATGTTTAAACTTCAAAATGAAATGATTCCAAAATATTTTTTTAAAATTTTCACTCGAATTAATCATAAATATGAAACAAGACATTCAATGAGTAATTACTACATCCCACTAACATCACTCAAAAAATCTGACTTCTCGACTATATGCCGGGTACCACGCTTGTGGAATTCGGTTCTTGACGAAAATATGAAAAAAATAAAATCTATTGCTACATTTAAAAGAACTATAAAAAAACACTTACTAAATTTAAACATTACGTACATTCTCTCATTTTTTTTAAAAAAAATCGAAATAATTTTGTATTTTAATTTTTTATGTACTTTATTTAATTTTAATATTGTATTGAATATGTATATGCATATGAAGCGAATTAAATTTTTTATTTTTGTGTTTATTGTCTTTAATATGTATACGAATATGTACAGATTTGTAATTTTTTATTTGTTATTTTATATTTTAACGTTATCTTAAATTTCTTCTTTTTTTAACTTTAAGTTCTTTTTTAACCTTCTAAAATTTCTAACCAAATTTTTTTTTTTTTTTTTTTTTAAAATTTTTAATTTCACTCTTTAATGTAATATTGGAAGATGTAAAATTTAATTGTATTTTTTTTGTATTTCACAAAGGGGCTTGATGATAAGTCATTTTGACTTCTACTTGGCCCAGTCAGCTTGTAATTATATATATTTGTTTAAATTTATAGATAACATTGTAAAATGTGTAAAATGACGAAATAAATAGAAATTCTAATTCTAAAAAGTCTATAAAAAAATTTTGTGGGTCAAACGAATATAATTGTAAAAAATAAAATTTTTATATACCAAAATGTTTATAATAAAATTTTATTTTCAGTATTGCAACATATGAACATTTTAAGGTTTTATTTTTTGAAATAATGATAAAAAACCAAATTTCTTTCGAAACGAAACTCTTTCGCACCGCAACTAGCGAAGCAGTTCTTATCAGAAAGAAACTTACGAAACGCGGCATAAAAAATATATTTAATTAAGTTTTATGAATCAAATACGTATAATTAACTAAGTAATTAAAATACTAATTTTTATATATGATATTGATAAGTTTCAATTTTAAACTTCTATAAAGGAATCAAGACTTTCATAAAATATACTTTTTAGAATGTCATTTAATGAATAAGAATTAAATAATGATGATAACTTGAACAACGTAAACATACGAATGCAATTGTGAAATCGGGAAACAATTCCTTTGCTGAAATCAAAAAAATACGTAATTTAAGTGATGAATGCTAAAACTTAATTATGTAACAAAATGCCTAAAAATAGCTCTTACTTGTTTTCAAATAGTATACTTTTATGTTTAGTCAGTTTCACTTTTTTTATTTTTGAGGTGCTCTGTTATATGCTCCTTTGCTTTTATTACCTCAATAACAACAAGCAAATTAAAAAAAAGTTTAAACACATCCTTTTCAATGAATTTTTCTTAAATATTTTCCTTAATAAATATAAAAAGTAAGGGTGGGATGGTGGGAAGGGCATTTGTTGTCCCTTGTACCATTGGCCCTAACGTTGGGATGTTGAAAATGCTTTGATTTTCAACATCTCAACGTTATTGGGACTATACAACTGCTGAAAGTTTTAAAGCTTTAGCTATTTCGGAGAGAAGTAAAAAATTAGTTGCGAGATTTTGTAGCAAAAAAACGGGTACGTACAATACGACTCTTCCCCGGGTCTTTACGCTTGGATAAAATTTTAACATAGAAGCTCACCAGGACTATACAAGCGCTGAGAGAATCAGAGCTGTAGCTAATCTGAGAGGTTGTGATAGTTTATTTGCAAGAATCAGTCAAAACTTACAACGGCCAAACAACACTTAAAGTTCATTAAAAATTTGTAATGGAACCAAATAATTTACTAAGTTATTATATATGAGAATATAAATAGTCAACCTCCAATTTTGCTCACCCAAAGGCAACAAACAACTGAGTAGGAAATATATATATATATATATATATATATATATAAATTAGTAATATATATATATATGTATATATATATATATATATATATATATAAATATATATATGTACATATATATATATATATGTACATATATATATATATATGTACATATATATATATATATGTACATATATATATATATATGTACATATATATATATATATATATATATATATATATATATATTTATTTATTTATATATATATATATATATATATATATATATATATATATATATATATATATATATATATATATATATATAAATTAGTAAAAAACACTTATCTAACTTTTATCTTCGACTTGAAGTTTCACCATTGTTGGATCATCAGGAAGAGTTACTAAATCTCAAAAAAAATTCAGTTTATAGAAAAAATTTTTACAGGAAGTTATAAATTATTATAAAAATTTTTTAATTACTATATTTTTTTGTTAACGGGAAGTTACAGAAAGTAATTATGAATTAATTTTCTTTGGAATGGGGATAGTTTAATTTGGTCATTTGTTTTTATAATTTTTTAAGAGGTATTTATTTTCGTGCCTACATTTAAAAATTAATTCAGATTTTTTATTTAATAAATTTTCTTGATTTAAATGAGTAATTATTAGAATACATATATATATATATATATATATATATATATATATATATATATATATATATATATATATATATATATATACATATATATATATATATATATATATATATATATATATATATATATATATATATATATATATGCATGTATATATATATATATATACATGCATATATGTATATATGCATATGTATATATATATATGCATAAATGTGTATATATATGTAAATATATATATTTATATATATGTATATATATATATATATATATATATATATATATGTATATATATATATATATATGTATATATATATATATGCATATATGTATATATATATATATATGCATAAATGTATATTTATATGTAAGTATATATATTTATATATATGTATATATATATATATATATATATATATATATATATATATATATATATATATATATATATATATATGTATATATATATATATATATATATATATATATATATATATATATATATATATATATATATATACATATATATACATATACATATATGCATATCAGATATATATGTATAAACTGTTGAAGAATCATTTAACATTTTATTTAAATAATAAGTAATAACACTTTTTGTATGACAGTTTAATGAATGCTTTCGAGTCTATTCCGTCAGCGCACATTCCAAAACGCTCCTTCCGTATGGAACTGTTTCGCAAGTTTGTATTCTTTCGAAATGATTTGTTTCGCAAGTTACTTTTCGTAAATGGTTTTTACGGAATTATTATTATTTTTTTTTTTCGTATAATGCATTACGGAAAGAGAATTTGCGCAAGTACAACTTCCGCAATAGCAACTTTAAACACGGAAGATAAAAATGCGAAATTTTGGTAAGTTTTTGTTTATGGCGAACAACACTAGTTTAAACCCTATTTTTTATATTGTAGTACCATAAAATGGTATCTGAATACATTTTAAGACTTGTTTTTTGATTTTCTCCACAAAATATTTATTAATAAATAGCTCAATGAACTCTTCTGATACCTCAACGAGAATTTGTCTCTTGACTCCAATGTCTTTACCAGTCCTTTGAGTGAGAAGTTGTTCTTGTCGCAGTAAGCTGATTTCATCTCGTAACGCAGTATCAACAATGCTGAAACAAAACTTGAAAAAAACTTTGCCCCCATCAATTTCGAGCCTAACAAAATAGCCACCAGTAATTGTGGGACTGAATAATATGATTCAAAAGATTTGATAAATCATTGCAGTGAGCAACAACCCGAACTATACCAGAATCTCCTTTTCCGTCAGTGATTTTTAGTTCCCTGCAGATGAAGAAATCGCTCAAATGTTTACCTGCTCTTAGAAAATTTGTGTAAAGATTCGGTTTTACCATCTTGCTGCTTGATGTTTTGTTTAAAGTTTTAACAAGTTTCTTTAATCCGTTCTTTGATAGACCCGTATTTAATTGTATATTTAAAAGGGCTATAATAGTCAATTTTTGAGCGCTTGATGGTGACTTAACACTACTTTGACCTAAAACCAAAACATACATATTTTGCAGTTACAATAAACTTTGTTTATAACTAAAGTTTCTGCTGGCTATTTTGTTAAGCTCGGAACTGATGGTGGCAAAGGTTTTCTCAAGTTTTGCCTAAGAATTGTCGATACTGCGTTACGAGATGAAACCAGCTCACCGAGACAACAACAACCTCTCACTCAAAGGATTGGTAAAGACACTGGAGTTAAGAGACAAATTCTTGTTGGGGTATCAGAAGATTTGCCTGAAACACACTTCAATATTGGACAAATATGGTCACTGATTAATGCAAATGGAGTTAAACTAATTTGGGCTTGTGATATGACAGTTGCAAATATAGTTTGTGGTCTTCAAACCCATTCAATTACGCACCAAGTGCCTTCCCAAATCAAAGTGCCTTCCCAAATCTAGAAACTTGCGATTACTGGGCTCATCCAATTCAAGCCTCACGTCTTTTCAGCAGTCTGGCGGGGTTGTTGCTAATGCAAAGCTGTTCTGCAATGTCATTTGAAAGCCATTCATCTGCAGGCCTGTCAATGTTCTGATTTTGGAAATTATCCCACCAATGGAATTGCATCTCCTATTAGGAGTTGTCAACCATCTTTGTAAAAAGTGTTATGATTTATTACGGCTTTTTGTTATTATATTACCGGTTTATCTGGAATTCTTGATTTTAGAATTCAAAAGGGTTTTTGTTACGGATTATATATATTGTTAACACGAGGTTTTTAAGAAAGTATCAACACGAGCTAAGACTCTTCTCAATTATTGTCATAAAAAAAATAATTATTAAAACCAATTATTACATGGCGCCCGATGCAAAAGAAGAAACTTGAGTGAAGAATATTGTGAAAAAAAAAAAAACATTTATTATTTATTGAACTCAGAAAAAGAATTGATTCGACTTACAAAAGTTTTGTTTATATTTGATATGGTGTAGGATTCAAATAGTTTCAACAAGTGTTGGTAAGAAAAACATTGTTGCTTTGTTGATTGATTAGTAGTAGTAGATTTGTTGTTGTTGTTGATACATATTTCATTGTGAGTATTGTGAATAAGAGTGAGCGAGAAATTTGTATAGAGAGAATAAGTTATGGCTGCAATATTAAGTAGGAAGGTAGCTAGAAGAAAGGCATTAAGAAGTATTTTTCAGAAAAATGTTGTAGAAATTAGTCAAGCTTTAGAAGACCCTGAAACTTCACAGTCCAGGTTTATAGCTTCGAAAAATAGTTTAAGTGACTCTTATACCAATTTAAATAACATTGATGAAGAAATAGTTAATATACTTGATCCAAATGAGGTTGAGGAGGATGTTTTAGCGAGTGTTGAAATAACTGCTCCATTTCACAATATACTTTCTGAATTGAATATAAGGTTAGAATCTGTAAAATTAGGTTTTGAAAATAATTCTGAACAGAGCTCTAAAAATAAAATTAGTTGCAGATTGCCAAAAATTGAACTCCCAGTTTTTAAGGGTAACTTTTTAGAGTGGCAAACATTCTGGGATCAGTTTAATGTTGCTATACATAGCAATGATGATCTAAATGATATTGATCGCTTCAATTATTTAAAAAAATATTTAGGAGGTCAAGCATTGACTACTATTTGTGGCTTAACCTTATCGTCTGAAAATTATAGAGAAGCAGTTTCTTTATTGACCGAACAATATGGTAACCCACAAGTTCTAATCTCTGCACACATGGATTCATTATTAAAACTAGTAAAAGTGAAAAATAGTGATAATGTTGATGGATTAAGGAAACTTTATAATGATATAGAGGCAAGTGTTCGAAATTTGAAATCATTAAAAGTTGAAACTAACACCTATGGAAGTCTTTTGATTCCTATTTTAAAGGATAAATTACCAGACGATTTAGTTCTGTTAATTTCAAGGAAATTTGGTGGGGAGGTTTGGACTATAGATTTATTACTAAAATATTTTCGAGAGGAGTTAAATTCAAAAGAGTGTTGTTTAACTAATAATAAAAATATTGAATACAGAAAAGTAAATAGTCAGCCTTTCACAACTGCAGGATAATAT
This sequence comes from Hydra vulgaris, assembly GCF_038396675.1. Taxonomy (NCBI): domain Eukaryota; kingdom Metazoa; phylum Cnidaria; class Hydrozoa; order Anthoathecata; family Hydridae; genus Hydra; species Hydra vulgaris. The sequence continues at coordinate 699,625 of NC_088924.1, forward strand.
TCACAGAATATTAATCATAACTTTAAAAATAATAAAAAAAAAGCTTATGCAAATTCATTTGAAAAAGATAATCAAATAAAAGGAAAGTTTAATTATCCTTGTGTATACTGTTCAGAAAATCATAGTCCTTGGGAATGCAAAAATATAACAAATTTTTCAACTAGAAGAGAAATTTTAAAAAAGCAAGGTAGATGTTTTAATTGTCTTAGAACGAATCATATACTCAAGAATTGTCAGGCAAATTATATTTGTAGTAAGTGCAAAGGAAAGCATCACATTTCCTTGTGTGAACAAGAAAACAGTTTTGTTGGGCATGCAACACAACATTTTTCAACTATTTTGTTGCAAACAGCTAAAGCAAACATAAGTGCAGTATCTGAAAAGAAATTCTTAAAGGCAAGAATCCTATTTGATAGTGGTAGCCAACGGTCTTATATAAGCGAGAATATTCAAAAAAGATTAAACTTAAAGATTATTAGAAAAGAAAAGATTATAATTAAAACATTTGGGAAGGATAATGAACAAACATTACAATTGTTAAATGTCGTTCAGCTTAAGGTCAAACATAAATATTCAGATCATTGTATTTATATGGAAGCGTTATGTGTGCCCATTATTTGTAGCCCTCTTCAAAGGCAAAATGTGTCATTAGCTGGTAGTCAATTTAAACAAATAGCTAAACTTTCATTAGCTGATCATGATGACGGGTCTCTAAATTTTCATGTAGATATTTTAGTAGGTATAGATTTTTATCATAGTTTTATGCCTGGTAGAATCATTAGAAGTACAAGGGGTAGTTTAGTAGCTAGTAATACAGTTTTAGGGTGGGTATTAAGTGGTCCTATCCCACAGAAAAATAATACTCAAAAGGCCACAGAGTCATCTTTTATGAGTCATTCTATGCACTAAGAGGTAGAGAGTGAAATAGATGAGCTTAGGCAAGACCTAAATAGATTTTGGTCTGTTGAGACCATAGAATCTCCTGAGAGTTGTGTGATGCATCAGTTTGAAAGGGATATCACTCATAATGGAGAACGATATATAACCAAGTTACCTTTCAAAACTGAACATGACCTTCTACCTGATAACTACAATATTTGTAAAAAACGTCTAGCTAATTTAAGAAATAGGTTAAATGATAAAAAACTGGTTGCTGAATATAATCAAATTTTTGTGGAATATGAAAATGATAATATAATAGAAAGAGTTAGTGAGTCTGATATATTTAAAGAACCAGGGTGTGTACATTATTTGCCTCACAGGCCTGTCATTCGAAGAGATAAAGATACAACTAAAATAAGAGCTGTTTTCGATGCATCATGCTCCACGACGGGACCGTCTTTAAATGATTGCTTGTATTCAGGTCCGAATTTATTATCTAAAATATTTGATATTTTACTAAAATTTAGGTTCAATGCTATAGGAATAATTGCTGACATAAAACAAGCATTCTTGAACATTGAAATCTCTTATGAACACAGAGACTACTTGAGATTCTTGTGGTACGAGAGAATATCTGATAAGGAGGATAAATTAATTGTATATAGATTTCTTAGAGTTGTTTTTGGTTTAACTAGCAGTCCTTTTCTTTTAAATGCCACTTTAAAACACCATCTGAATAAGTATTTAAAAAATGATAAAATATTTATTGAAAGGTTAATAGATGATCTCTATGTAGATGACATAGTCTCTGGCTGTGAAACAGTTTTAGATGGAAAAATGTTTTATAAAAAATCCAAAAGTATATTTTTAGATGCAGGGTTTGAATTAAGAAAGTGGGTAACAAATGATCAGGAATTACAAAATTATTTTAACAAAAAGGAAACTATTAAAAATGAAAACCCAGAAGGCAATCTAATAGTTGATGAATTAAAATATTTTGAAAGTGAAATTATGAAAAATAAGTATAATAATAATTCGATAAAGATTTTAGGAATTGAGTGGGACGTAGTGAAAGATGAATTTGTTTTTGAATTTAAAGATTTTGTTAAAAAGGCTAAAGGCATCAAAACTACAAAAAGAAATATTTTAAAAATGGCTGCGTCTTTCTTTGATCCCTTAGGTTTTATAACACCGATAACTTCAAGAGTAAAAACTATATTTCAAATGATTTGTAAAGATAAGAGTGAATGGGATGAAATAGTAGCAGGAAGAATAGAATTAGCATGGAAAGAATTTATAAAAGACCTTGAGTTGTTAAGTTCAGTTAGAATTCCAAGATTTGTGTTTAAGAGAGTTAATGAAGATAGTAAGAGTGTTCAATTACATGGATTCTGTGACAGCTCTAAGTTTATTTATTGTGCCGTTATTTATCTAGTTATAAAAACATGTTTTGGAGTGAATAGAAAGTTTTTAGTTTCAAAGTCACGTGTTTCGCCTTTAAAAGAAATAAGTATTCCTAGACTAGAGCTATTAGGTTGTGTGTTGCTGAGCAGACTTATAGAGGAAGTGTTAAGAGTTTTGAGTGGAAGAGTGAAATTTGATAATGTAATCTGTTGGTGTGACTCAGAGGTAGCATTGTATTGGATTAAGGGAAAAGAGAAAACGTGGAAACCATGGGTAGAGAATAGAGTGAATGCCATTAGAAAAATTGTTGATAGACAAAAATGGAATCACATTAGTGGAGAATTGAACCCAGCTGATTTTCCTACTCGCATAAGTAATTTTGTTGATTTAGGATGTTGGTTAATAGGACCAGAATTTTTGTTAAATATGAATGAAAAGATTAAAGAATTTACAGTTGATAACGAGTTAAATGTTGATATTATGTCTGAATGTAAACGAGGGGGAAATGTAGTTGTTTGTAATGTTGTTTTGGAATCATCGCCAGGTTTGAGTAGTGTTATTGATGCAGGTAGATTTAGTTCATTTGAAAAATTAGTTATAACTACTGCATATGTTTTTCGATTTATTAACAATTTGGTAAAAACAATAAAAAAGCTACCATTAAACAAACAAGTAGTTTTGACTACAGACGAGTACAAATGTGCACTCAATGAATGGATTAAAGACGAACAAAGAATTTTACAAAACGACAGAAGATTTGATAAGTTAAGAAGTTCACTTAAGTTATTCGATGATGAAGATAAACTTCTACGATTACGAGGAAGGTTTGAAAACGTTAACTCAAACTTTACAGCAAAGCACCCTTTAATATTACGAGGCAAAGAAAGTTGGTTTACGATATTATTGATTCGTAACTGTCATGAAAAAGTTTTGCATCATGGAATCGAATCAACGCTGAATAAAGTACATTCCCAATTCTGGATAATAAAAGGACGATCAACGATAAAAAGTATTATTAGACAATGTGTAACATGCAAGAAATTCCAAGGAAGAACATTGTTACCACCTAGCAGCCCAGATTTACCTGATTTTCGAGTTTATAATTTATATTCGTTTCAATCAACTGGTTTGGATTACGCAGGACCTTTATTTATTAAAACAATTATTAAGGACGTTGTCTGTAAGGTCTATGTTTTGCTATTGACTTGCGCGTCTAGTCGAGCAATCCATCTCGAACTCACACCTGACATGAAAATTCCAACCTTCATTAGAGCTTTTAAGCGTTTTGCAGCACGAAGAGGTTATCCTGAGCTTATTATTTCTGATAATTTTAAAACTTTTAAATCTAAAGAAGTAAAAATATTTATGACAAAGAACGATATGAAACAGAAGTTTTTTCTACCAGCTTCCCCCTGGTGCGGTGGGTTTTACAAGCGTTCAGTTAGATCTGTTAAAATTACACTGAAGAAAACGATTGGAAAGGCTCTTCTATCTTACGAAGAATTAGAAACAATACTATGTGAAATTGAATCTGTGATAAACAGTCGTCCTTCATATTACATAAGCGAGGATGATACTCAAGAAGCTTTAACACCATACCATTTAATGTTTAGTCGAAATATTCATAATAAATTGAATGAAATTTATAAACTACCTGAAGACGTTTCAAAAAGAACAGTATTTTTAAAAACGGCAATATTTAATTTTTGGAAAAGATTTGCAACTTCGTATCTTAATGAACTTAAACAACACCATTTATATGTTAAAGATAAAACTTCATATACCGAACAACTAGTAGCGAATGATGTAGTTCTTATACGAGATGATACCAAGATCCCTAGAAGTCAATGGCGTATGGGAAAAGTTTTGAAACTTATTAGAGGAACTGATGGAAAAGTAGGAGGTGCACATCTACAAGTTTTATCCAAAGAAGGAATTCGAACAACCTATTTTCGACCTATTCAAAAATTAATACCTTTCGAAATTAGCAACAACAAGCCAAATGAAATGATCGAAAATAAAAATAATAAAGTAATGGAAGATGAACCAGGTGTGATTGCTACCGATGAAACGTGCAGGTCAATTAGTAAGCGGCCGACCAGACAGGCAGCAAGCGCAGGTGAAAACTTGCGGCGTTTAAAAGATTTATATTATTAGTTGACCAAGTCAACCTAGGGGTGTATGTAAAAAGTGTTATGATTTATTACGGCTTTTTGTTATTATATTACCGGTTTATCTGGAATTCTTGATTGTAGAATTCAAAAGGGTTTTTGTTACGGATTATATATATTGTTAACACGAGGTTTTTAAGAAAGTATCAACACGAGCTAAGACTCTTCTCAATTATTGTCATAAAAAAAATAATTATTAAAACCAATTATTACAATCTTTTCAAGATCCTTAAGACTGCTTGGATAGAAGCTGTTAAGTGGCCAGCCGCCCTCCACATTTAACTGAGCCCATATCATGGGGGCCAGTTTGAGGAAAATGAATGCAGGAAACTACTTAAAAATGTGAAGGTGCTGCAGCAACTTGCTGGTACAAACATGGTTCCCAACATTTTGTGCATGATTGAAGCATTCAAAATCTTCAATTTAGTTGTGGAGGCTTTGGATACATCCTTTAGCCGGATTTCGCTGAAAAAGTTGAAAATTTCAAAAGGTGTTACTTAATGATAACTGGTGCCAGCGTAACACCTATAATTCACGCTGTCTTCTACCACATCAAGGATTTCATCAGTCACAAAGGATCCCCTATTGGGGCCCTATAGTGAACAAACTGTCGAAACTTCTCATCAAGATTTTAATCAACATTGGTCGAGGTATAAGCGAAAAAATAATCATCCAGAGTACAAAGAAACATTGTTGCTCTGCATAATTGATCTAAACAGTAAGCATCTTAAAAGAACTGCTAAAATAATTTGAGTTATTAGAGATTGGGAAGCTGAAGTTTGTAGCATACTTATAATGAACATTTTCACCATCTTTAAAAATAGTATTATAGAGTATTTGTATAAAAAGAGTACATTTAGTGTAGTCAAAATAGACTGAAAATGGGGTCAACCTGGACAAATTTTGTAAAAAGCAGTGTTTAGTATCATTAGAAGCGTAATTTTATGTACTTTAAGCAGAAAAAAGTCCACAGAATAACTATTTGGGGAAAAAAAGATATTGCTCTTTTACTTTGGGTTACTATTTTACATTTTTGACAATATTTTAATGGAATTCCTAATTATGCTGAGTTTGATTATTATTGTTTATTTATATAAATAAAATGTAAGTTTGCATAATTTGTTTTTTAATTCTTAGCAATATATAAAATGAATTTTATTTATTTATTTAATACAAGGGATCTGGTACCAAGTTTAACAAGCAATATAACATTTTTTTGTTATATTGCTTTAGGCCTTTTTTTTTCTATTTAATGCCTAATAAATGAAAATATGCCAAAAATAAAATGTCAAACTTTAAATTTTTTGTACAAAAACATTGAGCATTAATCATTTACTGACACATTAGTACTAATGCGCAAAATATTTCTTTAGTAATAGGCATTTTATATTATTTAAAATTGCAAAAAAATGGATGACGATATTTTCATTATCTGTAAAGAATCAACCAACGCTACACTTGTTACTGTGGGAGAAAAAGGAACAAAAACTATATTTGAGCTTTCAAAGCTTAGAACTGACTCCCAACAAACCAACTTTTTGAACGGAAAAACCAGCATCAAAGTTCATTCTGTTTGCAGAAAAGATTATTCAATCAAGCAAAGATTGTCAACCACAGAAAATCCTCTAAAGAAGAAACCTAAGCTATGCTCAGAAGTAAGTTTTAATTGAAATGTCAATTCGCTTAATATACTAAAAAGTATAAAAATATATAAAAATTATATATAATATAAATGTACATGGCAAATGGTAAAAGAGTAAAAAAGACTTTTTGAATGAATTCTCGGCAGTGCTAATAAAAAAATTTTTTTAGGAAAATTTTTTTTGGAAAAAAAACTGTTTCATTTGTGGAAAACTAGCTATTGTGGATCCTAAACATCTAGATCGTGCCAATATAATCCATATAGAAACAATATGTTGCAAAGTAAATCTTCTTAAAATGTGTGAAAAGAGAAATGATGATTGGTCATCTAGTGTTGGCCATCGTTTGAATGGATGTATTGGTTTGGTTGCCAGTAAGGCTGTGTATTATTCTAAATGCTATCAACTATTTTCAATGAATAGACTGTATGTTAGTTTGATAAAATGAAAATTTTTAATTTTGAACTTGATATAATATAATAAATTATAATAAGACTTATTTATTGTTTGTTTCTCTAATTAAATTTTCTTAGATCAAATTTATCTGTTTCAAAACCTGGTCGTAGCGAGGATAGTAAAATGTCACAAAACTTTGATAAACTTTGCATGTATTTTGAAGATGCAACAGCCCCTATGACAACGTGTGATATGCATACAAAAATGATTGAACTAGCAGGATCGGATGACAAAGTTTATTCGATGAAACAAATGAAAAGAAAGTTAGAGCTTCGATATTGTGATGATATTGTATTCGTAAAAAGCGACGGAAAACCAAACCTCATTTGTTTTAAAGATACTGCAAATTTCATAATTCAGAAGTCCATAAAAGAAATGGCACAAGACAACATAAGTGAATGTGAAAGAATTATTAAAACTGCTGCAAAGCTGATAAAAGTAGAAATAATTGCTCAAAACTTTAATACCAAAGAGTACCCTTCTTCGTCTTTTTATGAGAGTTTTGATAAAAGACGAACTAAAGCGATCTTCAATAGGTCAAGCAGTTATAAAAGCTATAAGGCCAAGATCATATATACCACCATTGCTGTTTGTATTAGGTGTAAAAGCAGATCATATGTTTGGCTCTAAATGGTTAATAAATCAGCTATTCAAACTAGGATTTTCCATTAGTCCGTCCGAGGTAACTCGATACAAGCATTCAGTTGTTAGAAGTGAAGAGAAAGCTAATGAAGCTACACTTAAAGGACCTTTTACCCAATGGGTAGCTGACAATGTTGACCATAACATCTGCACTATTGATGGTAAAGATACATTGCACGGCATGGGGATTATTGCAGTTGGTACAAAAGATCTAAATCAACCATTAAATATACCAATTCGAATTAAAAGAGTAATGTCTCGAATAACAGAAATGCACTCCCAGAATAAGATCCCAATTCTTTCGTACAATACTCAAGAAGTGTCTTGTTTGTTTAAAATCATTTTCAAGCCAATTTCTCAACTTCAGTCATCTTCAACCATACTTTTATCTACTGGAACTGATCTTCTGTGGCATTTATTAAATACATTTCGTTCAGTTAAAAATAGACCACAATGGAATGGTTTTACGCAAAAGCATCAAAAAAATGAAAATCATCCACCAAAAGGTGACATCTATATACTTCCTAAAATCAATATTAATCCATCAGACGAAAACTGTATTTATTCTACTTTGATATTTGTAAAAAATCAGGCTAAGGCTTTAGGTGTTCCACGAAGTGTAACATTTGACCAACCTTTATGGATAAAGGCATTTGAAATTGCAAATTCCCAAGATCTTTGAATAGTTGTTCGTTTAGGGGTTTTTCATACTTTAATGAGTTTTCTTGGATCAATTGGGACAATCATGGAAGGTTCAGGATTTGAAAGACTGTTAGAACCATTCAATATGCCATATAATTTCTAGAAAAGCAGTAGCAGGAACACATCGTGCACACTTTTTAGTTGAGTCGGCCCTGACTACACTTCTTTTAGAAAGTTTAGAAGCAACATATGATCAATCTGCTCTAGAATGAATCTATCAAGACTTAGTTAACCAAATTATAAATGTAGATGATGTCAACGAATCTTCAAGTATTGAAGTAGTACAAAAACAACTGGATAAACAAAAAATATATTTAGAAGAACAGTCAAAAACAGTCAAACTCTGGATTCAGTATCTTTACTATGTTAGCATCATTAAAATGTTTATACGAACAGAAAGAACTGGTAACTGGGATGAACATTTAGAAGCTATGAGACTAATGCTTAATCTTTTTGCAGCAACAGGACACATTAATTAAGCTAAGAGCGCACGTTTATACCTTCAAAAAATGCAATCCTTAAAACTTGATCACGCTTTACTATATATACAGTACAGTAAGACCGGATATCATTGTATCAGAAGAAGTAATCGTTATTGGGCTGGTTTATGGCCTAATTTAGTCATAAAACAAAGTATGATGAAAGCGATTAAAAGCAGAGGAGGGCTAACACATGGCAGAGGTATGGCCACAAGTACTATAGATCTTTGGGTCAATACTATCCATGAATGTGCATCAGTTCATGCAGCTATGACAATGGGCACCAACCAAGATTATACAACCAGTCTGCAACACACAGAGTGTGGTGATGCACAACAAACTAGGGATGAAAAAGATCTCAAAGTCATAATAGAACAACTTCGTCGGTATAATCCATTTAATTGCCAAGACCCATGACTGCGATGCATTTTTACGGGATTAACTGCCGCTGAAAGTGATGGTATAAACTTTGATGATACTGAAAAGATAGGATTAAAGATTCAAATGGCTCTTGACAATGTTGTTGTTAACAAAGCTGTTGTAAAACGTTCTGAAAAAACTAAAAGTCTTATAACGTTTCACCCTGGAACTAAAGTTAATAAAATGAAACGATTCATGCGAACCCAACTGTTCTTTTTCAAAGACTTATCATGTTAGCTGAACGATCAGAAAACATTACAAGTTGCTTTGAGTATGAGTTAACACCTGAACCAACATCGCTTTTTAAAGATGGTCTTATGAGGAAATCCTATAAAGCATTACTTAGTAAAGTTCTTCTAAGTATTTCTTCAACTAAACAATCAAATGAGCCAAATAAAACCAACTATGTTTTAGACGGGGGAGCAATACTACCCAAAGTCCTTTGGAAAATTCCTTCTACATTTGGTGATATAGTTCAACAGTATTGCAATTATATTGACCGATAATATGGAAAAAATACAACTGTGGTTTTTGATGGCTACAAACTTTCGACGATAAATCATGAGCACCAAAGACGAGTAAAAGTAAAATTTCCAGATCTCGCTCTACATCATCAAACGGAAATTAACTGCAAGCAAGCCGATTTTTTATCAAACAAAAACAACAAAACTTATTTAATTAGCTCCTTGTCAAGTGCTTTGAAATAACATGGTCATGATTGCACTAGATGTGAAGATGACGCTGATAAAACTATAGTTTTGAAAAGTCTTGAAAATGCAAGCCAAGGAAATCATACTACCGTTGTTGCTGATGATACAGACATACTTGTTTTACTTTTAAACATGTGGCAGCCATCAATGAGCGATATTTTCATACACCATGAAGCTCGTAAAGGCATCAAAAAAGACATGAAATTGATCAGTGTGCAAGAAATCTCACTATTGCCAACTCATGTAAGAAGCAATCTACTATTTAATCATGCTTGGGGCGAATGTGATACTACATCTTCATGTTTTGGGCAAGGCAAAACTGCTGCCATGTAGCTAGTAGAACAAAACAGCGTTTTAATTAAAAAGGTTTGTCTGGTATTCAACGACCCTTTTGCAACACAAGAACAAGTTTCATCTGCTGAAATAAAATTTGCTATAAAAGCTTATGGTAATGTAGAGCATTTAAAAGATTAATTATGATAAAAAAAGATTCAATTAAAAATAAAACTACTTTTATATTTTTTTGAAGTCAAACCTTAGGTGGAAACAACGAAAAAGAAAGCCTTACATTGATTAGAAAATATAAATATATGCAAATGACAACATCATCCTTTAAAGATATTCAACCAGAAAGACTTCTACCAACAGAAGATGCTGTAAGATATGCAATGCAGTAAGAATTGCAATGCAGTAAGAGTGCACAAGATTTTGCAATGGTTAAATATTGAACTTGAACCAACTGAGTGGGGATGGAGAAATCAAAGCAATATCTTGGTCCCAATAATGACAGATAAGGTAAAGAGAAATAAAAGTTGATTGAGTAACTTATGTTATTTTATATGTTATTCGATATGTAAAATAAGTTTAAAAATTGTATTTCACTTCAGGCTGCAGCACCAGAGCACATTCTTAGCATTATCCGATGTAACTGTAGTATTACAACAAAGAAATCTTGCAACAACGCTTGTCCTTGTAAACGGCATGGTATTAGGTGCATGAGTGCTTGCATACAGTGTCATGGAATAGATTGTCACAAATCAATGTCTTTATTTGATAACAACAATCAGGGAGACAACGTCGATGAAGTAGAAGATAGAAACATTTTTGACCAGTGGTTCAATTTGTTTGAATAAAATCATCTTGCATTTGTATTTCTTTTTTTCGAAAAAAAAAAAAAAAAAATTTTTTGGAGGAGGAGGGAAGGGGGTGAGCCCCAACACCCTGGCCTACCCGATGTTGATGGGGATGTATTGAATTTTTTTTAAATTGCTTGTTGTATATTATATATTTATCATTTTTTGATGACATATTAATAAATAGAAAAACCATTCAGACATTTAGTGTTTTTTTAATTAAAGTGTGAAAAAATGACGTTATTACACAAAAAGTTATTACAACAAAAAATAGTGTAAATAGTTTTGCCCAAGAGGTTATTTGGTGTACTTTTTCCTGCAAAATTTACATAGAAATGCAGTTCTAACGGTACCAAACACTGCTTTTTACAAATTTTGTCCAGTTTGACCCTCAAGTTGACTACACTAATTGAGCTATTTATTAATAAATATTTTGTGGAGAAAATCAAAAAATAAGACTTAAAATGAAATCAGATACTATTTTATGGTAATACAATATAAAAAATAGGGTTTAAATAGTTATTTTTTCACTTAATTTTGAAAGTAAATGTTTTTAAGATGGTTTCAAGAGTCAATACAAAAAATTTAAGAGATCTGCTTTTTTGTTTGTTTTACCAACTGGTAGTCATTTGACCAGGTTTTGCACTTTTTATAGCATTTTGGATGCAGTTTATACTTTATGAAATGTTGATATGTTTACGCTATGCATTCATGGCCAGGAGGCCATGGCCTACCCACTTTTTTTTTGTGACCTTTTGTTTGAGAAATGTAGGCTCTTTTTTTAGAAATGTTATTTTTTATTTAGAAGTAGAGGAGTTGCCCTCCCCCCCTTCCTACACACACACACACTTTGAAAGCCGTGTCGACGGATTCAAACCAAACTTTAAGTAGCAAATCAATATTTTGGTCTATAAAATGAAAATGGTACATGTACTAATAAAATATTTATAACAAAAATTGTTGGTATTACATAGTAGAAGACTCATGTAACCATTAGTTTAAAAATAGTGACCGAATATCAAAGTAATTGGTAACACCAATTACTTTGATATTCGGTATTTGAGGTATATGTAGCAAAAAACTGACAAAAGTTTTTTGCTACTTATACCTCAAAGTCATAAATCCTAAACCAGTTAATCAATTAGACTGAAATTTTGTCAAGAGTTTGATTTGGCTATAGGCTACATTTGCATCAATTTTAATAGTCAAATTAATAGAGCGGTTCATATTCTCCAAGTGTTTTTATTGGCGCTCTATCAAGTCAAAATTTTACTCAATTTGTACATTCAAATTAAATTTTTTTCCGTAGACAAAATTAAAAGATTTTAAAATTTGCATCACAGGGTTCCTTGATGTGTACGCTCACTTTCCGCATATGTGGCGTTTTTGGGTCAGCTAGGCAGGAATTATCAGGATCCGTGCTAACCGTGTACATTTACTAATTTAGGGAGAGGCGCAGCGAAGTGTACATGCATTGACTGACTTTCAATAGAGAAAGGTGATTCAATAGAGAAAGGTGTACTATTATATTATATACTAATTTAGTGACAGGCGCAGCCGAATGTACATACATTGACTAAGGGTTTGGTATGGGCAGTCTATTTATTTAATTGAAAACCATATTTAATTTTTAGCACTTATTTCGTTTTTGCGTTTTAAAAATCTTAAGTTAATTTTTCTTCATTTTTCGGTAAAACAAAATAAAATTTATTTTGACACGTGATATTCTCAGCCAATAAAAAAAGACTTTCGGTAGGATAATTTTTATTTTTCCGCCACTGGCTTTCGACCCCTAACCCTGGCTATCCACAGCGTTTAATAAAAACTTATATTCTCTAACTATATTCTGTCACGAATACTTAAGTATATATTAAAAGCTATATTCTGTTAGGAATATTCAGGTACATAGGAGAAGCAATAGGAAGAGTTTTCATATAGCTTTTGAGATCTATGTGAAATATTTTAGCTGAACTATATGTCTTCAGAAAAGATATTCTTCTGACGAGGCATTTCGCATGTATCAGTGCTTTTTTTGTTAATATAATATATAATTATTTTTATTTTAACACGAGGCTACTAAATAATTGGCATAAAATTTGAACGTTCGAAACTCGCGAAAAAATTCGAATACTACTGCAGTTCGAAGTTAAATATATTCACTAGACATTCTTGTTTTATAATCTGATACTGATTTTTCCAATTGAAATTATATAAATAAAATGGATGGAATTAAAGAAAACGACAAACGAAAGCTTATTGTAAACTTCTATTTAGATAACATAGACAAAGGTAAAACATTTACTGTGCATCGTTTTAGGCAAATGAAAGTTGCAAGACGAACAATTTATAATACTATTAAAGAGTTGACAACAATATTGACCTTAAAAGAAAGTCGGAAAGCAGCAGAAAACCATACAAAATGGACATAAGAAAAATTAATTCAATCATTAACGAGGCTGAAAATAAAGTTGGAATCTCCCAGAGAAAATTTGCATTAAAATATTGAATTCATAGAAGTTATGTTTATAAAATTTTTAACATGCATGGGCTTATATATTTCAAACAAAAGAAAGCACCAGAAAGCTCTGAAATTCAATTAATTGATGAAATCAAATAATCAAACAATAACAACAACGACTGTTAAAACTTTCGAAAACTTTTTTTCGACCGTCAAATGAGTTTGAAATTATCATGGATGACGAGCTCTATTTTACAGCCAAAACACACCAGAAAATGATGGCTTTTGTAGTCAAGATAAAGACAAAACTGAAAATAATATTAAATATAAATTTAAATCAAAGTTTCAAGCGAAAGTTTTGGTTTGGATTGCAATCAGTAGATTTGGTAAATCAAAGCCTTACTTTGCAATCAAGAATAATGCCATTGATGCAAAAATATATTCCAAAGAATGCATTGAAAAGAAACCTGTTTTCTTTATCGATTCGCATCACAAAAATATAAAATATATATTTTGGCCTGATGGTGCAAGCGGTTATTGTGCAAAGCTAACAATTGAAACTTATAAGAAGTTTAGTATAACCTATGTTTCTAAGGATGATAATCCACCAAATGTGCCTCAATTAAGGCCCATTTAGACATTTTGGGCTCACCTAAAACAGAGAGTCTATTCCAATGATTTTAAAGCAAAATATATTAACCACCTGAATAAGAGAATTTAACTTAAGCTACAATATTTTAGTCCAGAATACTTTGAAAACCTTCTTTGCTTGCTTAAGACTAAAATTCGCTACGTTGTTGATCATGGGACACTTTCAGTTATAAGATAATCTATTATTTCAGTTATAAGATGACTATTATCCTCACTTATTTGATCAGTTGTGAAACAAAAACATAATTTGAATGACAATTATAAGCAATTGTTTTTTGTGTAAATATTTAGTAGCCTCGTGTTATAATGTTATATACTATCAAGTTCATTAATATAATATTAAGTTATAAGAAAAGATATCGTTCAGTTAAACACTATCTTAGTTATCAATGCTATTATTAAATGATTTTATCATTTACAACTCATCAGTACAAACTATATAAGGAATATATCTGTTATCACATAATATATGCGATAATTGGTGATAGACTAAAAAAAACTCAGAAGTATATATAGAATAAACCTATACTTCTGGTAAATATATTGTTGTTGTTGTAGCTACATATTAGTGTAAACTGTATTTACAGTTTCCACTGATAAGTTTATATACGTGATAATGCTTTAGCCAAACAATATTTATTATTGTGCCAAACTATTATTACATATACCAACATATACTAGAGATATATTTATTATCATATATAACATATTTGATAATAGATATATCTCCAGTACTGGAGATATATCTATTTGGAGATATCTCTACTATTTAGATATCTATCTCTATCTATCTATCTATCTACTGGAGATATATATATATATATATATATTTATTATCACATATAATATATGTGATAATAGATATATCTCCAGTACTGGAAATATATGTTGTCAAGTTCATTAGATGAACTGTTACCTGAAGATCTTTTGTCACCGGGAAACAAGTAAATATAATTTAAAAGAACTATATCACTGTAAAGTGAATATATATTCAAGTGATAGTCAATATAGAGTATCAAATATGGTTGGTTTTTCTAGTGATGTTGACTTTAGTGATACTGATTCTGAACCCAAACCAGTGTATGTTATACAGTGTTTAATAAAAGATGCAGTAGACAATATATTACTCATTCTAATGCAGTCTAGAAAATTTAAAAAATGCGAAATACCAAAAGATGTCTAAAAATTAACTAGGACTCCATTTTATATTGTATCGGCATTGTATTTAGCAAGTATAATAGCATGTAGATTTACAAAGGTTTGAATTAGATGTTAACATTATTACTATTGATGTAAATACTGATGGACTTCCTATTTAGTGCTCCGATAGTTAGCAATTGAAGTCAACTTTTTGTTCAATATTAAATTATAGTATCTTTTCCTTTTCAAGTGGCTATTTATATTGGAAATGCAATGCCATCAAAATTCCATAACACAGTTTTATTAATAAGGTTTTGTAGCAGAGGTTATTAATTCAAAAAGGTTAGTTAATAATGAAAAACAGTATGAATTTATTTTGTATTTTTTTATTTGTGATGCTACAGCACATGCATTTGTTAGATGTTGCAGGTCACACATATAAAAAAAGAGTGTGGTTGGTAAACTTCTGTGACAGAATAATTTTAAAAAAGGAGTATTTATTCAAATAATAATGCCATTTTAAAAACTGATGGTAAATTTAGGTCATGTGCTTACCAATTGCATAAAAATAGGAACAGCATTTTATTGATAAACACCAGTCCCTACGAGACTACCACCAACAACTCCTAGTAATATCCCAGTTTTATCATAACTTGCTACATCAACAGATAGACGTTTTGAGGTTTACGACAAACACATTTTTTTTTGGAATTCGTCACCAAGCTCATTAGCCCTCTGAACATATGACAGAGCTGGTTGAAATTACCAAGTCGAAGGAATGTTTAGCATAGTCTATGCAAAACTTCTTCTAAAAAGGAGCTGAAGTTGAAAATCCTTCGTTAATCTTTGGCAGCACCAGATATAACTAAACTTCACTTTTTTCTATTGTTATTTATTTATTTACTTATTGTCCAGTTTGCAGCGACATTTTTATTTAGTTTCAAATACAAGAAAAGCTTCAGAAAAAGATGTCAGTGTTCCACCAGGTTTATAAAATTTACCTTGATATGTTTCTGTGTTGCTAGCTAATTTGTCGCACTCAATAAAACCAATAGAAATACTTGGTGAGCCAGGGCCATCTTGCTTCAGAAAAATCTCTAAATAGATTTATATCATTAACGGAATTGTTAATGTACATGTTACAGCAGAGTTTGAAGTTCAATAAACTGTGTGAGTTTGAGCCATCTTGTATTTATAAGAAATAAATTTATTTAATATATAATTTATTGCATTGCTTAATTGTTATAACTATTATACCACCAGCTAGTATTAATACTTATATTAATACTTGTAAGCTCCTTGTTATGGTTGTTTGTACCAACATGTTCATCGCAGTTAGTGTTTTTTTTTTGTGTTGATTTGTGCCTGTGTCCACTGGCTTTGTTTCTGTTGGATTTATTGTTGTACCTGTCTTTGATCCCCCAATTTCAGTTGTACTTGTTTCCGTCTTTAACTCAATTGGGTCGGTTTTTTTTGTTCCTGTATCCATCGAATTTGATTGTACACCTTTTAAACCCGTAAGACCGAAAGCTGATGCTTGAGCTTGCAAAAACCTATTATCATAATCTAATGTAGGGTCTGTATTTAATGATAAATCCAATGGAAGAAGGTATAAATTAGGATCAAGACTAAATTAAATGCCATTCGATAGCTGCTGAACCTGTATTAATAATAGACAATATAGCAGTTAGCTGAGGTGACGAAACAAAAATAGCGTAAGCTCTTATACTATCTGATAAAACTGTAAACCCTGTAGAAGTGAACCCATCCGAAGTTTCTGGTATTTGTTCTGATGATAGTTGTAGTCCCATTTCAGAAATGTTAAATTTATTTTTTATTTCCTCAAGTTGTCTATAATCAATATCAACTTTAGATGGATCAAAATTTCAAAAAACGCCAAAAAATTCTTGAAAGCTGTAAATAAAACGCATATAAGGGTTTACTTTGATCTTTATCTGATTTCCCTTCATCTTTATCTGGTTTGTTACCACCTTTGTCTTATTAATTATTTTTTACTTCCGCGTCTGCTAGTTTTTCTTTGGGTTTTAAAATTTTTATTCTTTTTTTTAACCTTAACACCTGTTTCCTTGCTAATAATTTACAAATTTTCTGGGACATCAATTAAATCTTTCGGTGTAACTTTTTAACCATTCATATTTTCAAATATATTTTTAAATATTTCTTTAAACACTTCAAAAGCGTTCATTGCTTTTAATAATATAATTGATTTTTTTCCTGTAAAAGTATTACCTATTGCTCTAAAATCCTTAATTGAAAAGTTTGATGGCTGTGCCCATTGTAAGCCTCCATTACATGATATCAAAACATTTTGAAGTACATTATTAATTTCATATTCATAATAAAATTCATTTCTTCGTTCCATCATTTGCATTAAATTTTGTTTTGTTTAATTTTAGGTTGAAAATCACTGTTGAATACCATTGTCTCACTCAATAACCAACTTTAAATTTATCACCTCCTTTAACTTCTATAGGTAAATAATCTGTTAATGACCTAACATTTTTTATGACATCAAGTGTTGTATTCTGAAAATCCTTTAATGTATTTTCAAACTACGTTTATCGTTTTCTTTTAATTTTTTTTATATCAAAGATATTTACCTCATCAATGGACCCATCATTAATGCAAAGTATTGACGACTAGGCTGACCCTAGAAATCTCACTCTCCTAAGATCGGGATCTTCAACAGGTAGAGCTACAGGCCCAAACGTTGCTATTTCACTTGCTTACGGACAGGACCAGCTCCAAATGGTTCCAAGTACGGTTCTCCCTTCAGTTTTGAACTCTTTAACGCAAAAAGTTCATTCTACCCCTCAAGCTTCGGAGATCAGCTTAAATATGAAATTATTTTTAGAGACCGTGCGCAAGTTATTATTTAAACTGATACATCAGCATTACCAAACTATAGTCTTAATAACATTGCTCTTCAGTATAAAATTGTTTTAATCCAGAGTTAGCTAGAGAAGTTGCCTATGGTAGGCAACTTCTCTAGCTAACTCTGGATTATAACAATTTTAGAGAAGTTGCTTATGGCAAATTATTCTTTCAAAGGCAAGTCCAAGTCGCTTTGGACTTGCCTATGAAAGAATAATTTGCCGACGCCGTGTCCAACACAACTCAAATCTCATGGCTTTTTTATGTAAACGTTTCTTGATATAGTCTTAAGTACGTTTTTATGTACTGGCCTCAGTCAACCAGTTTTGCTCGACAGTCTGAAAAGGCCAATGCTGTAGTCAATATTACAACAGTTTAAATCTTAATAAATGGACAACCTAACAGACTCTATTCAAACGTATTAGATTCGTACCAATTTGATTTGAAGAAATGTACCGTTGCCTTACTGGTTCTTTCCGTAACTCAAGCAATGAAAAAAATATATTAAATGTTGAAAATGGTTATCAAGCTGTAAGATCTAACGGGTTTTAGGCAGGCAAACAACAATTTGTGGCAACAGATCTGTAAGCAATCAGCATTTATCAGGAAGCGGTCTAAAATTAAAAAAAAACAAATAAATGTTTCTCGAACTGCATGTACCGGATCAGTAGACGATGTCGTATTCCTTGTCATGCACGCTGTCACTCAGTTTGAAGAAGAACGTTTCCATAATGTTGCTTATTATACAATTGAAAAAAGTTTTTGCTGACATCAACTTCAACATATTATTTAATTTCCTTCCCTCAATGGAATAGCCGCTCGATAAAACTCAACCATTAAGGAAAAGGTTTTTTTTTTTAATTTTTCTTTAAGTGCCCCAAGAAGTTCTTACGGTCTTATCACAGAGCACCGCGGATGTGCATTAAATTGGAAGTTCACACCTCTTTCCCATCCGATGTTGGAAAACTTGCCCAGAGGTGGGGGTTGAACCCCACTCACTCTGGGCAAGTTTTGAATTTTAAAATTTCAACTTTCATTAAGCATAAATATAAAGAGTGCACATTTCCTTAAATTCATTAGAAAGCATTATTATAAAACGCAAATAAGTTTTCTAAAGATTTCAGGTAAGTTAATTTATGTTCAATATAAAAACTTTTCTTATTTTAAGGTAATTAGAAGAAAAATTTGTGTTCACAAATTGCATAATATACTATTAGAATACTAAAAAATTTATAAAAATTTATAAAAATACTAGCGCTTAAAAAAGTTTACAAAAATATTTAAGTAATAGCAAGTATTGTAAAAAATTTTTTTTTAATGCTTTTCTTTTACTTATTTTAATTTTTATAAAAAGATAAGAATAAATATAAAGAATGCATAGTGTTAGATATCACCCTGTTCGTATTACCTGTTGTAATTGTTATACCTTAAGAGCCTTAAGCTCTGTATTACGTTTTTATAGAGCCATATTGTGAGATAACTGCAATTTTAAACTCAAGTTGCTTTGTTATTTTTTTTTGCATTGGAGTTAATAAGCCATCTTTGCATATATCATAACTTATTCAACGTTTGAAGACTTTGTGAAAGCAACTTTTAGTTATTTAACTTTTAATTTAAAACTAAAGACGCAGAAAAAAAGTATTTTTATTCGGAAAATTTTACTTATAAATGAACTTTCTTTAGTTCTAAATTTCGCTTTATTTTCTCCAAAAACTTTAAAATGAATTTATTGTAAGCACACTTCTTTGCAACGAACCATATATCAAATAAATCCGGCCATCCGTTGATCTCAAGAACAACCACACCTTCTTGTTCTGAGTCCAATAAATCGACACCAGCAACAAGAACATCTTCACCTAATGCCTTTACTGCCTGCTCAGCAACTTGTTTAAATGTTTCATATTTGGGATGGTTCATACAGGAATACCAAATACATGCGTCACCAAACCCAACGCTAGACCGATAATCCCCGGTAATGTCTTCATATCCAATAATTCCGTAACATTTACCATTAAAACACAAAACTCTTAAAGATTTTCCGTAATAATCAGGAATAAATTTTTGTATTAACAAATGCTCTCCGTTCCACAACGACTTTCCAATGGCATTTATAACGCCTACTTTATGGTCTAACTTAATGATGTTGTCACCGCAATAGTCATTATGTGGTTTAACTAAACAAGGCAAGACATCGAGTTTATCTACTAGTTGCTTAGTGCTTTTTATTTCAAATGATTGGTATGTATCTGGTATAGCAATATTGGACTTGGCGAAATGTATTGCTTGCATTAGTTTACTATTTAAAATCTGCTCCATTTTGTGTGAATGTAAACAAGTCACGCCTTTTTCTTGCATTATTTTAACAATACTGTAGTATGCATCCATATTAAGTTTTTTCCGATAGCCGTAAGATAAAAATCCATCTAAATCACATTTTTCTCCGTGAATCCAAATATCTATTCCACCATTACTGGCTTTAACAAAAATATCCTCTAACTTGAATTTGAGCACTTCCGCGCCTTCATATTTTAAATAGTTGCACAAAATGTCATCTAACTTGTCGTAAAACACTATGTCTTGATTAACCAAATATCCTATTTTGATGGGTCTTTGAATTTGCTGATAACCTTTTGATGATAATACTTGCGCTGATAAAGCCGACGGCAATAAATGCAAATAGGATACAAGCAGAAGGTTAACATTCTTGTCTAATTCGCAATTAAGTAATAATTTTTGAAATGAATCTATTTTTTCTTTGCCCAAGTTTCTATTTAAAAACTCGATTTGAGATTCAATACTTTCACTAAATTTTTGTCTATTCATTTTTTCTATGATAAAGTTTTAAATTTGGCTTATTATACAAAATTTAAATGTTTAAAAAGGCTTTTTTTAAACGTTAAGCGTAAGTTTTACGGAAAACAATTTTGTATATGTTTCATTGAATGAAGCTAGGTGAAGCGTGACAACAACTGCATAATTAATTCAATAGGATTCAACTATTATTAACTTTTTATTAAAAAAGAAATATAAACCATTTAAAATTATACCCCGTTCATACTGACGATAAAACACGTTTTAATTGTCGTATTTTAAACGCGTTTTACATTTTACTATTCTCATCAAATTTAAAATTGGTTTTAATTAAAACACGCAACGTTAAAAGTTGTTTTAATAAAACAACGTCGCGAGGTTGTTTTAATTGCGTTTTATTACCCTGAACTGTTTTTAAATGGCGGAGGAAAAAGCTGTTGCTGAAGAAAAAGTTAAATCTAGAAAGAGAGCTAGACATTGGGATGATGAGGAAACAAAAATACTAATTAGTAAATGGTCAGAAGATAATATCCAAGAAAAGTTGAAGTCATGCACAAGGTTTTGTTTTGTTTTTTTCAGTTAAGTTGGATCAAATTGAAATAACTTGTTAAATAAAATCAAACCACTCGTTACTAAATAGTTTAAATAAATCACAAATAGACAAGAAGTGATTACGAATTACATTAATATTGAATAAACAAGGAAATGAATGTTTATAAATTGTACTTTTTACAACAAGATATTTATTTCTCTTTGATAGTTAGCACAATATATATATATATATATATATATATATATATATATATATATATATATATATATATATATATATATATATATAACTTCATATTTTTTGGATTTTAGAAAAGGAAAAATTTGGGAGGAAATTTTGCTATTCTTGCAAGCTTCTGGATATGAAGACAGAGATAAAGAGATGTGTAAAACAAGAATTCACACATTGACAAGTGCATATCGCAATTATATTGATAATAAACGAAATACAAGTGGGACTGGTCCTTCCAAAAAACCATCCTGCTTTGATGAAATTGATAAGGTTCTTAGTGACAAACCAACCACATTACCAACTTTTTTGAAAAGTTCCTCAGGCATGAATGTTATTATTGAAAAAACTGCAGAAGTTAATAATTTTAATAATTGTGTTAATGAGTTAGTAAACTGTGAACATATAGACATTGAAACTACTCCGTCAAGTTCTAAATCTGAAGAGTTGGTAAAAAAAGATAATAGTTTTTACTTTAAAAAATCCAAAAAGAAAAAATCAAGAAGTGAGGTAATGTTTGAACAATTAAATGCCACTGTTAATAAATTTATGACCTCTCAGGCTGATATTGATCATAAAATTTTAGAAAGTATTTTAGAAAACCACAAACAAGAAGAATCATGTGTTATATTAAAAGTTCGTCAAGTTGAAGATTTATATTTTATTGAAATAGAACTTTCATTGGCAGATTTGACACTAGAAAAACTTACTTGCACAATAAAAGAGGAATTTTCAGTTCAAGATAATGCATCTTTATTGATTACCAAGTTACCAAATGTACTTATCCGAAATGATAAGGATGTTAAACGTCTTAAAAGTGGGACTGAGATAGAGTTTTTAATTATGATTAAAAAAATGTGAAGCAATTTCTTTGTTTTGTTATTTTTTTCTCAAAATAAAATAAACCATGCCTTTTACAACATTGTTTGAAAAAAATCATTTACAACTAAACAGTTGTAAAATAATGTTTTTTTATGGAATTTCTAATAAACTCAGCTTTATTGTCAAGTTCAATGCAACTGTGGTTTAATATAGGGTTTACTAAGTCAATTTCTGTTTGTTCAATCCATTCATTTAAATACTTTTGCTTTGTCAAAGTACAGAAGTTATGTAGTATACAACATGTTGTAACAATATTGACTGTGTGTTCAACTGTTGTATCTAATCTCTTTAAAAGACATTGAAATCGACCTTTTAATCTTCCAAATCCATTCTCCACCACCACACGACATTTACTAAGAGAAACGTTAAACTTTGCTTCTTCTATACTAAGATTTCCACGATCTGAGTAAGGTTTCATAAGCCAATTTTTAAGGGGATATGCTGAATCACCAAGGATAAGAGGACCAATTTCAATATTATCAATTATTTTAGATAAGTTTGTAGGTAAAAAGGTTCTAGCCAGACACTCTTTATATAAGGGAGAATTTTTAAAAACCCTTGAATCGTGTGATTTGCCAGTCCACCCTACAAAAATATCTCTAAATAAATACTTGCTGTCTACCAATCCCTGTAAAATAATGGAGTGATATTCTTTTCTGTTTATATAGTCCTCTGAATTTTTATGAGGAGCCTTTATTCTTATGTGACATCCATCAACTGCTCCAACTACTTGTGGAAAACCATATAATTTTTCAAAACTTACTATAATCTCCATTGTTTCTTCCCTTGAGGGTAAGGAAATGTATTTCTTCATTAAGTTATCAACAAAATGTTTACAAATTCTGTGAACTATTGTACAAACAGTTGATTTTCCTAAGCCAAATAAATTGGCTATTGTTCGGTAATCTGCAGATCCACTTAAAAAGTAAAGTGTCACAGCTAACTTCATTTCTAAAGGCAAAGATTTACGAAAGTTAGTGCCTTGTATAGGCATAAAAGGTGAAACTTCCTTGCACAGATAATTAAAGGCTGCTTTAGACATTCTTATGTTTTTTATCCAATCATCTTCGTTCCAACAGTTTACCATTGTTTCGTACCAAAAGCTTTGACTGCGAGGTTTAGTCCAAATTTTTCTGTAAACCGCAAAATTATAAGCAGTAATACAGTTTATCAGTATGTGCTGCAATTGCAGTCTTCTTTTTTTCCTTGATATGTACAATAATACTCGTAACTTCGAGATCAAGTTTTTCTTTGAGAGCGCCATTTTCGAACGTTAATATAAATACTAAAGAACGCTCAATCTGAACGCAAGAAAACTGAAAACATGTTTATTATAAAACTATGTTTACATTAAAACATGTTTATTTAAAACAGAATTTAGTGTGAACTGGGTATTAATTATTAAAAATATTTAAATATTCAAAAACGACAGAAAAAATACGGTTTGTGTGGGCGTTTTTAAGAAAAAAAATACGAAACAATTATAGCCTATTAATTTGTAAATAAAATACTTATTAATTTTAAAGAATTAAGTTAGATAAACCGAATTTTTTTCAAAACTGTTCTCTATTTAAAATTTACTGCAGCTTAAAGTTTGTTAGATTTTATCTGGAATATGGGGAGGGGGGCGGGAGTGTGTCCGCTTACTATTACCCTTACAAATTGCTTATAGTAATTTTTTCAGGCTAAAATTTGGTACCAAAGAGTTTAAAACTTGCTTAATCTAAACATTATAGGTATGCATCTCTCAAAACAAATAATTATAGTTTATTTTAAGATCTACAAATCTTTCCTTTTTACGTTGAACAACATTCCTAACATCCACTTTTTCAGCTTTGCTTTTAAAATGTTTAGATTCTTCAGAAGACTTCAAAAAATATGCTATATCCGCTCGTTTCTTTCGTTTTTGAATTTGGAGAATAGCATTTCTGAGTTTTATATAACCTGTTGATAAGAGCTAATTGGTTAAAAAAATACTTGTCTAGCTTGGTTTCCCCGATAATAAAAATATCAACAATTTTGGTAACAAACGAAGTACTGTCTGTAAATTTTTTTTGTACAGAACTTATGTTGATGAATGCTATACTTACATTAATTGGGATTTCAACCTAAGTTTATCCAAAATAGATATCTAACTATTTCTTTCATTAGGGATACGCAAGGTTGTTTGGTGATCATTTTGCTTATGGGAGTAAGAGGTGTCAAAGAGACTTGAGATACGTAATAAAATTCATGGCTAACCTACACGTTCCGTATTTAAATGTAGACCCTGTAGCCCAATGTACTCTTTTTTGGAACTTGAACTATCAATTTGTAAATAGTTTTATCTTTTAAGCTAAGTGTTTGGATGGCAACTTAGCTTTAGCATTATTGCAAGGGCAAATCGGCATTTATATGTGCAGTATATGTGCAGGAGGAATTTAGAATGTATATTTCATTCACGATAATTCATTTTATTCATAGCATTTTGCAATGAGTCATTTGTGTAGTTGTTCGTTCCAATATGAAGAATTAGTTTAGCGGATCCTTTTCTCAGACGCGGAATTAAATTAAAATGCATGTCTTTAATAGATGCACCATTAAAAACTCTTACTATAACTTTCCCTGATTTATGGATTTTTTTTTCATTAATTCTCGTTAATAATAAATTGCCTTACGTCAAAATTGTTCCTTAGGGCATTTGTGATTAGTATTTTGAATATCAAAGTTTATAACACTTTTCTCGATAGATTTGGTTTTGCAAAAATAGGTATTTTTAGTTTTTAAGTTTTAGAGTAAACTTTTTTGATAATTAAAGTAATTTGCTATTTGCAATTTTGATTTCGCATATTCAGAATAAAAGGTTTTTTTTAACTCATAAAATTTATTTTTTAATTGAGACCGAGCTATAAGTTATTGATTATTTAATCGATCTTTTTTATTTGTTGGGTTTTTAGTTAGACCTTTACTTGATTTTATGATTTTATTATGCGTAACTTCCTTTTGTAATTTGTCAACAATATTTAAATCATTAAATCAACTATTAGTTGAATTAAACGATGGTATGATTGTTAATGCAGTTTGAAAATTGAGGTGATTCAAGTTTAGTCAAAGTTGATTTGGTTTTATTGTGATCAATAAAAAATGATACAATTTTCCTAGCTTCACTTTACTCCTGTTGCAGGCATAAATTTTTATCTTTTAAGATTGATATACTACTCTCTATCATTTATAGATTGTTTCCATTGTCAAAGTATTTATTTCAATTTCCATAGACTTAAGTTTATCTTGAAATAATTCTACAGTATCGTTATAAACGTTTTTACTAAGACTCCCTACTACTTTTAAAGATTATTTTCCATCTTTTTTGAACAGTATTGCTAATATCCACCGTTTCAAATTTGCTTTTAAAATGTTTAGATACTTCAAAATATATGCTATTAGTATCCGGTCGTTTCTTTCGTTTTTGAATTTGAAGAATAACGTTTCTAAGTTTTATATAATCTGTTGATAAAAGCTGATTGGTTAAAAAATATTTATCTAGCTTGGTTTCCCCAATAATAAAAACATCAACAGTTTTATTAATAAAAGAGGTAGTGTCTGTAAATTTGTTTCGTACAGAACTTATGTTGATGATTGCTATACTCACATTAACTGGGAATTTCAAACTAAGTTTATCCAAAACAGACTTATAACTATTTTCTTCATTGGAGTTATGCAAGGTTGTTTGGTGTTACAAACAACCTTGCATAACCCCAATGTTACCATACCGTCTTGACATTTCTAATCTAAATGGAGGTCTTCTTTCATATAATAATTAAAATATCCCTCCAAGAAGGTTAAATAAAGTAGTTATACCTCCTGATTTGCAAATCATCGCTTTTGAAAATATATTAAAAAACTATTATACAGATCCTTCAAAAACTATTATACAGATCCTTCAAAAACTTCTCAAGCAATATTTTTACTGAAACACTTTATAATGATTTAAAATTTTGACAAGATGTTTGTAAATTTAATGAAATATTAAGTAAAATTTTGAATTTAGATGCACTATTAAAGACTAAATTAGTCAGAGGCAATGACAAGCCATTTCTCACTAAACGATTTACAAAAAAGATATGCTTCTTTTATACTTAAAAAAAAACAACAACATCAAACTGATAAATCTGAAATTTCTTTCTTATTATGTAAAAAACGAAGAAACATTTTCTTTAAATTTATTCGGAAAATTAGGTAAAGGTATTTTGGATGCATCAATTCGCACACGACAACCAATAACTCTCTTTGGAGATGATATAAACCATTTCTTTCAAATAAGTCTGGTTATTCCAAAGAACCTATAACTCTGGTGGAAATTGAACAAGTGATTTTTGTCAACAATTTAATTTCAAATATTTTTAACAATTTTTTAAAGACGTCTCTTCTCTATAATTAATGATGGCGAGATCTCTCAACGTTCAATGATTTCGCAATACTCAGTTAAAACGGCTGTTGAGAGATATATAAACCATCCGGGTATAAAAATTATAAACATCAAATTTAAAATGATGTCTCCGAGTTTTAAATTTCTTAAAATTACAGTGAACAATATTTTCAAAATTATTGTGTGAATGAAAATTTAAGAAGATAAATAGCGGCGACATACCAATATATTTGTTAAA
The DNA here is from genome assembly GCF_038396675.1 of Hydra vulgaris. Lineage (NCBI taxonomy): Eukaryota > Metazoa > Cnidaria > Hydrozoa > Anthoathecata > Hydridae > Hydra > Hydra vulgaris. The sequence goes on from NC_088924.1 coordinate 726,525, forward strand.
GTCATATGATAGGTTTTTCAGAGAAAGTCTCGCAAAATGTATAAATAAAAGCATTACTGATGGGATATTTTCTTCCTTTTTAAAAATGTCTGATGCCATACCTTGTACCAAGAAAGATGATTCAACGAATAAGTCAAAATATTGACCAGTAAGTAGACTTCCAGCTCTTTCAAAAGTATTTGAGCTTATTATATTTGAGCAAATATACGGTAGTGGTGTAGTGGTAGAACGCGCGCTTCATAAGCAAGAGGTTCCGAGTTCGATTACCACCACGTCCCTAGTAGTACCGCGCCCAACTTGTTTCTTCGCGCAGCGGTCTTGTTCGTCAAGATTCGTGTTTCGGAGTTATATAGTTGAGAGAGGGTAATAACCACAAGTAGCCTCCTCACCTGTAGTGGCCTTCTCAGCCTTGGGAAGGTGAAAAACAAAAAAAAAACAAAAAAAACAAAAAAATACGGGCATTTATTGAGCCTTAAACCAAGAGATTGAAAGAATGGCAAGAATACTTGCATAAAGGAAATATTATTGGATCCATGCTTATACCAACTTTCAAAAGCTTACGACTTGATCCCTTATAATTTATTAATAGCTAAATTGGAACCTTATGGTTTTTCTTATGAAAACCTTAGACTTTTAAAAACATTTTTAAGCAATCGTAAACAAAGGGTTAAATTAGGTTTATCATTTTTTGAGTGGTTAGGAGTTTCATTAGAAGTGCCTCAGGATCAATCCTTAGGCCAATATTCCTTAATATATTTGTAAACGACCTTGTTCTTTTTATTAAAGACTCTAAGATTTGCATTTTTGCTGACAATAATACTCTTTATGTTTGTATTAATATTGAGAGTGTTATTCTTTGATTGCGAAACGAGACACTAAACGCCATTGAATAGTTTAATTTCAACTGTATGATTGTAAATCCCAAAAAATTTTATTTTCCTATGGTTTGTAAAAAATATTCAAACAGCCAATTTATAATGGTTAGCGAGGACAAAATATTTGCTTTAGATAAAGTTAAGCTACTGGGGGTTACAATTGATAAGGATTTAAAATTTGGTGATCACATTACAGTTCTATGCAAAAAAGCTAATAGCAAGTGCTTTGTCTTTTCTTAAATAAGAAGCTATTTATCTTATAAACAAGCAACTTTATGATTTAATCTTTATATTTTATAAAATTTTTTATACTACGCTTTGATTAGGATGTTTTGCTAAAAAAACTATGACAACATTATTAATAAAATTCATAAAAAACCAATCTATATAGTCAATAAAATATTTGATTTGCCTTTGAATGAAATATTAAAATTAGATAATAACCCAAGAATCTATCTTCGAAATTTGCGATTTCTCAATATTAAAATTTTTAAATAACTTATGGGCTTAAAACCTTGAATTTATGGAGGGCTTATTTATAAAGAAAACCATTTACCATTTCGACTTAGATATTGTAATAAATTGATGCTATCGCCCAAAGGCATTTATTACAAATATATTGTAAGATTGGGTGGCTTTGGCCCAACGAGATGACTTTAGCCCAAGCAAAATATTTGTTTAAAAATGGTTTATAATCGATACCTCAAGGTGCGCCGGGTAATGTTTGGTAGCAAATTGTGGGAAACTTATTATTTATTTAGTCTAACTTAGTTTACTTAACTCGAGTCTTTGTGATATTATTGTAAGTTGCACTTTAGAAGAAGCGCCTAAATACCGAATTTTTTTAGGTAGGTAAACTTTTACATTGATAGCAGTACCTGGAGAAGGTTTTTTATTGGAATACACACTGAATTAATTTTAAACTATTAGTGTTTGATTCTATCTTGTTTTGAAAGCCTAACAGTTTATTATTTTTTTGCAATTGAGATTAAAAAAAAATAGGTTGTCTTTGGCCCACTACATAGGGTGACATTGGCCCGGGCTAAAGTCACCCCATGTATTAGAGTTAAACTTTTTTAGTGATCATTTATAGATACTATGGTAGTTACTATGTTGGAATGAAAAATTTTGTAGTAGTAATGCAATAGAAAATCAGTATAACAGTTTGTATTAGTAAATAGCGAAATTTGTTTAGTTCTTACTTTAAATATGCCACAAAATTACAAGCCAAATTGTAGAAAATTGAAAATATGTTACTAATACTTTAGAACAGTTAGACAATGCATTAAAAGATTTAAAGAATAGTTTAATTACGCAACTACAAGCAGCTTTGAAATACGATATACCAAGATCAACATTAAAAAATAAAATAAAACAGACATATCCTAAAAAGTATGGTGGTACACAAATATTTACATCAAAAGAAGAAGACATGTTTAAGGCATATGCAATAAAATCATCTGAGTTTGGTTTTCCTGTTGATAAATATGATTTAAGATGCATAGTAAAAGAGTATTTAGAGAAAAAAATGCGTCGTTATACCTCAGTTCAAAAATAATTTTCCAGGTGGCGATTGGATTCAATCTTTTTTAAAAAGAAATCCAGAACTCACTGTAAGATTTGCAAGCAACATAAAGCGAAAGAGAGCAGAAATAGAAACTACTGTGATTGATAACTACTTTATAAATCTATCAAATAAAATAAGTAATACATCACCTGATAATATATGGAATTATGATGAAAACGATCTCAGTGATGATCCAGGTAAAAAAAAATATTACCAAAGCGTGGATGTAAGTATCCTGAACGCATAATTAGTTCTATAAAGACTTCGTTCTCTGTAATGTTTTGTGGCAATGCTAATAGTGAATTGCTACCACCTTATGTTGTTTACAAAGCTGAGTCGTTATGGAATACATGGATGGAACATGGGCCACCAAAAGCACGTTATAACAGATCAAAAAGTGGTTGGTTTGACTCAACATGTTTTAAGGACTGGTTTTTCTCTTTACTACTTCCAAGACTTAAGAAGGCTCAAGGAAGAAGTGTCATTATAGGTGATAACGTATCTTCACATTTAAGCATTGCAGTACTGGATTCTTGTCAAAGCAATAACATAGGATTTGTGGCCTTACCAGCAAACTCTACACATCTCACGCAGCCATTAGATGTTGCCTTTTTTAGACCTATGAAGATTAACTGGCGCAAAATATTATGTGAATGGAAGGAGAAAGGAAAAGGAAGAAGAGCTGCTTCTCTTCCTTAAGATTAATTTCCTAGACTTTTAGACCGTTTAATTACTAACTTAAATGAACATGGATATGATAACCTTGGAGCTGGTTTTCGCAAAACTGGAATTTTTCCATAAGTCTCAAGTGTTTTCACGACTACCATGTTGTAATGTAAGTTTAGACTCAACTACTGATTTAGTAAGCCAATCATTTTAGATCATTTATGTAAGTCACTGGATGATCCCTCAGATGGTTCTGAAAAACCAAAGCGACGTAAAGCTTACCAAACAACTTGTTATACGAACGGCCCAGTTCGTATAACAAGTTGTTTGGTAAACATCGTTTCTTGAACGAATTGCAAGTTTATATCTTTTTACTGTGCACGCTTGAGCGAGTATGGTTGCTATCTTTGCAATAGTTGCACGCTTGTGTGATTAAGGTTGTTACCTTCGTAAAATTACTTACGGTAAAAGGGAAAAGTCTGTCCTCGGACTCAGATTTAAGATCAACGCATAAAAGTCTTCGTGAAAAGTGCTTGAACGTAAGAAATAATCAAATAACAGAAAAGTTGCTAAAACCAGAAAAGTTTCAAACAAGCAGCGAAAACAGCAAAATCCGTCAAATCACCGAATAAATAGTGAACAAGTAAACTCTGGCATAATCAGCAGAACTTTGAATAAACAACGAAATCTTCAAATAAATAGTCTAATCGCAAATAACAGCACAATAAATAAAGTCATCGTAATAAAACATCATATAAATTATCGCTAAACAACATCATTGCGAATCATCAACCACAAAAAAATCGTAATCGTATCGTAATAGAACAGCATTATAAAAATCATTGTTAAACAGCATCATTGCGAAACAGCAACATAAAAAATCATTGTAATAAAACGTCATCATAAAATTATCACTAAACAGCATCATTGCGGAACAGCAACCAAAGATTCATCGTAAGAAACTACAGGAAACATCTTCACCGTAGGAAACTCGTGGTGGTTGGGACGTCTCAATTCCCATCTAGGACTCTCGGTCAAAGATCATGTCGTATCGTTTTTACAAATCGGACATTTGGATCCACGTCAGGGGTGTTTGTTCTTTCTTAGAGACTTTGTCGTTGACCGATCCTGACGTTGTGGTTTTTCTATGCGTATATTTCCCGTGGGTATTTTCTGAAAAGGTTTTAAGCAAGGGAGGGCGTTATTCAAATTTGGTTTGTTTAATATGAGGTATACCATCATTAAAAAACTGCTGCGCACAAAATTGATCCACTTATTCCGTCAATAAATTTCTTGAAGAAAGAGCCTGAACCTTCTCCTACATCTTTTACGGTTCCTCCGGCAGCTTTAAATACTGATGATGAGGCAACACCAATTGATTGTATTAATTTTTCGTCTAAGTTGGAAACTCCGTGTAGTGAATTTTTAATGGCACCTTTGACAGCCTTGGTTATCTGACTGCCCCCGCTTGCCGTGGTTTAAAGGGCGCTTCCAATGGCGGTACCGTTACTTGTTAGAACATCACCTCCATTAGTATCACCAATAGTTTTGAGCGTTTGAATAGTATCGTGAGTATCAAAAAATCTTTACGGTACCCTCGTATGCGGCGGATAGGATTCTTGGAAGATGGCAGAACATGGTCAAGTTGAGTTTCTACAATTTTGACCGTTACTTCGTATATTGTGTTTAGCTTTGGGTCCTGTAGGTATGTGTGTTTGGGTCTCAATTCAAATGGTGTTCGGGGACTAGTTTGTATTAATCTTCTATCATTAACTTCTAGAAAGTAAGTTATGTTTGATCGAGGTAGTGTGATTGGAAAATGTTCAAAACATGTGTTGCCTATTTTTCTATTATAACGGATAGCGTAACTACTGTAAATTTTGCATTTGGACATAAACAAGGCATCTCCGGCTTGTTCGACAGTCATGTCTGGGGACTGGTGAATCCATTCGGCTGATGAAGTCGGGAACTGCCCAATCATCCACCGCTGAATTCGAGCAATCTCCGTTTGTAGAAAACATATCTGTTCCCACGAATTCATTAAATTCATTTTTTGATCCATAACTGCCACCGCAATGTGAGCTTCCAGAAGGGCGATTGCTGGATCTTGATCCAATCATTGTAAATAATTTGCAGCGGCAGCTTTCGTTCAAAATCGTTCAAAAATATCCTCAGGGAATGTTGGATTTTTTAGTAGCATTCCATTATCAAATGTAATTACTTGACCTTGTTGCTCAGATAGCTGTACTGCTCCTCCCACTTTGAGATTTCTAATCAAAACAAAATTGCCAATACGTTTAATTGTGTAATTACCTAACTTCTCCATTTCTTCTTCATTAAGCTTAGTTTGTCCCCAAACTATTATAGATTACGGCCATTCTCCTAAAATGCATTTACCTAAAAAGTAGCAACAAGAACTTTTTGTCACGTATTGTTCAATAACCACAGGTCGTCCTGTGATTTGTCATGTGTAAATTTTCATGGTTAAATGCTTAAAATTGGCGGTTTTTGCACGCATCCAGGCGCAATGATATTGATAAGACACCACAGTTCTCCATATTGTAGGACTAATTTTTTGTAATGCACCATATACTGATATTTTGGTGTTTATTGCTGACAGACACTCTTCGGGTGTTACTTTTATTTTCTTAGATGCTAGTTCTTCTGAGTTTTGATTAAAAAAGTTGGTGCGGCATGTAAGTGTGGCTCTTTCAGCGTAGCAATGGTAAAGTTGGATATTCATGGTTTGTGGACGATAGACATACACATTGGCAATAAATGTTTTTACAGAGTCATTAAGTGAATGCATGTTGTGTGAACAAGTGCCAATTGTGAGTAACTGATAGACTCCGATTGGGTGTACATTGGTAAAATCATAAACCTCGCTAATATATATGCTCGTAATGACTGTTAATAAAAGGACCAGACACCATAATATAATAAATACTTTCCATAATTCGTTTATTTTGAGAGTTAATCTATGCATGAATCTACGATTGTTTTGGGTTTTCTCCTTCTGTATGTTTCAACGTGTTGTGGTTAGAGCTGATATAGGCAAACTTTTTCTAATTTTTTTCTATCAAGGTATTTCTGGATCATTTGGTAATCAAAAATGTTTTCGTCCGGCTCCCAAGTATTTTGGTCGGTATTTAGGTATTGGATTTTTCCTCATCTTGTTCTTTTGTCGAGAATTTCATACATTTTATATATATCAGAACCAATTCCGTGAATTTTTTCTAAAGGTGGTTAGTTTTCCGGGGTGCATGTGTTTTCTGCATGTGTTTCTTGGTTAGTCTCTCCAAATTTGAATTCGTCATTTGTTTCTTTGGCCTGCATGAGAACTTCAGCGTCTAGAATTATCTCTGTTGTTGGTTTTTTTAAAAGCCACACCATTGTTTGAAACGAGAGACAGGAATTGGTGTAGCTAGTTCTTTATTGTTCACATTTTCGACTTTAAAAGTCACAGAGATATTTTTCGATTAAACGCAACGGGCCGTGTCAGAAACTTGTGAGTTTCTTCACCAAACCCTTCTTTGTAACCGGTGTATATAGCCATACCTTATGTTCTACCTGAAAAGGATATACTTTACCTATTTGGTCGTAGTGGAGCTTTATTTTTGTCTGCGCTTTTTTAATATATTCCTTTGCAAGGTTACATGATAATCTTAAACCCGTCAGGAGTCGTTGGATAAGTAAGTCGGTGTTGTCCGTTGGGTCTTTTCTCGTAAAAAAAGTAGTGCCATGGGGTAATAGAGCGTCTCTGCTATAAGTCAACCTAAACGGTGTGTTCTCAGTACTAGGGGAAATTCTAATACTTGTACACGTATACTGCTGCGGGAAGACGGGCATCCCAATCACGTTGGTTAAAGGCAACATAAATAGAAAGATTCTGAGCCAATACTCCATTAACTAGTTCTACAAAACCATCCGTTTGAGGGTGATAAGCCGGTGTGAAAGATTTTTTCACATTTAGTATGTCACATAATTTTTTTACTAACTTACTAATAAAGTTGCTACCTCTGTCAGTTAGGAATCGTCTTGGCGCTCAGTGTCTAAACACAATGTTATCTACAAATAATTCTGCGATTGTTGCGGCAGCAATAGCAAACACTAAAAAAGCTTCCACATACTTGGTAAACAAGCAGCCGAAAACGACTATGTAGTGGTTTCCTCTTAATGATGGTGGGAATAGTCCCAGACAATCAGCTGCAATGATATCCCATGGTCCTTTAACGGGGATTGGTAGTTAGGGTGCTTTGCTAGGTGCCGGAATCCGTTTTTGTTGCGCACAGGTGGTACATGATTTCAGCCAAGTTTGTATGTCGTTGTACATATCCACCCAAAAATAGTTGGTTCTGATCTTTTCGTAGGTTTTTGTCAATCCGAAGTGACCTCCGCATAGTTCGTCGTGGGCCCAGGTTATTATTTCGATAATATATTTCGAAGCTATAACTTTGTAGCATTATTGCTACATTGCAAGTCGACCGGTCGGATCTTTAATAGACATTAGCCATTTCAGTCAATGGTTGTCCGTTATGATGTTAAAACTTTTCCCATAGACATATGGTCTACATTTTTGTACTGCGACTGCAACTGCTAATGCTTCGCGTTCTATTGAGGAGTATTTAAAATCTGTACTTGTGATTTTTCGTTCGCCATAAAGAATAACACTTTCAAGGTCTACTTGATATTGCGATAAGATATATCCCAACGCTTCGCCACTTGCATTGGAGTATATTGGAGTATAAAACTAATTTGCTAGTCGATGTCCTATTTGAATTTGGAATCTTTCGTTAGTAATTTATTTAATGGTAGCGCAATGTTTGAAAATCATTTTATGAATCTTATGTAATAACTACATAGATCAATGAATGCCCTAACATCTTTTATATTTTGGGCACGGGGTAACCGTTTACCGCTTTTATATATTCTGGATCTGGTTTAATACCCTCCGCGTTAATAAAATGTCCTAAAAATTTAACTTCACAGCTACAGAAGGTACACTTCAGAATGTTAACTTTTAACCCGGCTTGTCTTAAATTGTTAATTATTATCTGTATATGTTTAAGGTAGTCTTAGAATGTTTTAGAATATACTAAAATGTCATCTAAGTTGAGCATGCAGTTTTTATACATATGGTCCTGAAGTAAATAGTTCCTCATTCGCAGAAATGTTGAAGGCGCGTTTGATAGGCCAAAGGGGAGGACTTTGAACTGATATAATCCTTTGTGGGAGATAAAATCAGTTTTCTCTTTAGATTCATTGTCAAGCTGCATTTGGTTATAACCACAGATCTAACGAAGAAAAATACTTCACACCATATAACATGTCCAGACTTTCGTCGATCCCAGGTAGTGGGTAAGTGGTGACGTTATTTATTTTACGGTAATCTATACATATGCAGTAGGAACCATCTTTCTTGGGCACCATGACTACTGGGCTGGACCAGGGGCTAACACTTGGTTCTATGATATTTGTTTTCATATCCTCGATGTATTTGTTTAGTGATTTCCTTTGTGACTCGGCAAGACGGTCACAAAGAAAAAGCTCTTGTTCGAATCGGCTGAGCATCGCCAGTGTCAATGAAGTGTTTTACCACATCAGTCTGTCCAATTTCGTGTAAACTTTGGTCAAAAACGTCTTTATTGTTGGTTAGTAAGGTCAATAGTTGAAGACATTCTTCGGGGTTTAACGTGGCGTCATTAGTTTTTGCTTCAAATAAACTCATCAATCATGTGGGTGATCGAACACTGCATTCATCAGAAACTTTGGAGGGTAGCGAGACAATTATCCAATCACTTGATCTTTCCTAATGGTCAAATAACTCGGTGATGGGTTAATAATATGAAGCTTTACTTGGCTAGACTCACAATGGTTTATGGTCGGAAAGACATTCGCATTTTGTTCTTTAAAAATATTTGTCTCTGGTATGAAGAGACAGTCTTTTTTTGTTTCTAAGGCTTGCGCTATGGTAAAAGTGGTTTCACAATAAGGTGCAGTCTTCATTTCCTTTGTTACATGAACCGTAATGGCAAACTCTACGGGTGTCTTCTTTGATGTCTCTTGAGGAAACGTTGTATCTGTGCCACTAAGATTAAACTGCTGTACTTTTTTTGGACGGCTTACTTGGTCTTGAGAATGTTGAGAACAGTCAATTGGTAGCGGATGAGATGGTATAACTTCACCCGATGGATAAAGGGTGTCAGACTGCCGAACTTGGGCTTTCTGTTGAAATCTCTTAATACTAGGCTTATCATTCTCAAAGTGGTGGTTACGCGAGCCACCTCTCATTGAAGTTTCTGGAACAGCTGTCCTCTTGTCATCGGTTTCCTTAACTTGCGTTTTATGGCCAATTGTCATATAATTAATAATTTCTTTTATGGCTAATATATCGTCAATTGGTGGCAAAGTAATGGGTATATTGAACCTTTTCCCAAATTTAACCAGGAGGTTGCCACATTCTAATTCGACGCTAAATCGACTCATGAAGTCATATCCCAAAATCACTGGATGGGTAGTTTTTAGCGATTAACATTTCATGTGCAAATATTTTACCTCCAATATCGATGGAGCATAAGGTCCTTCTAAGGATATGGAGTGGCGTTCCATTAGCCGTTTTTAAAAGACCATAGTAGGGTAGTGGTTTGTCCGTTTAAGTTTAGATATTTTCGAATATATTTTTGTCCAATACACTGCATGTGGCGCCCGTATCCATGACAATAAGCACCGTGGTTTCGTATACTTTACCCAAGATCTCAGAACCGGGGACATCTTCAGGACCCGATTCGAGTTCGTTGGCATGTCGTTGGGGTGTACGGTTACATGAATACGAATTATTCCTTAACACAATGGTTTGGAATTGTCGATTTGGGGAAGGAATATAATTAGATGAGGTCGAGTGTTAAATTTTTGGGTTCCAGCGATTGGGTTGTGGCGATATCTGTCGGTAATGAGTTTGCTTTGGGTATTGGGACATGTTCTCGGAGCATGATCTTTGGGTTGATAACGTCCGGTTGAACGAAATTTTTCATGTGGGGTAAGAAAGTTATTGTTTCGCCTTAATGATTCTACTTCTTTTTACAATTCCACAATTCGATGGTTTAAGTCAGGGGACTTGCGGTATTTAGTAGCCACAATAGATTGTTTAATAGGATTTAAGAGTGCATCTAACTTAGCCTCTAGCCGGGAGATGGTTGATAGTCTTGCAATTTAGCGAACACTACTGCGGTTTGATAGTCGACTACATTGGTTGTAGAGTGCAACGCGACGAAAACTAGCTAGCCATTCTGTATTATCTTCGGTTTCCGTTCCTTTGAACGGTTTAGGCTGTAATTCTTGAATGGGTCTTGTTACCAAGCGTTCTATGATTTGTTCTAGAGACGTTGTTTTTTACGGGACTATTTGTTGGGGAGTGGCTATTGTCTTGATTAAATGAGTTGGTTTCGGATAAGTCTAACGCGTGGTTTAAGTCAGAGGAGGAATTGTTGAGAGAGTTATGAGTGTTATTGGCGGTATCGGAACAAGGATTAAGTTCAGTAAACGGGCAGATTTTTCCCGATCGTAAACGACTCATACGTAAGTATCAATGTTCAATTTCAATATTATATTTAATTGATATACTAATTTTAAGTTTCGTCTAATGTAAATGCATTAGACGAAACCTACAATTAGTATAAAGGTGAACTAAACGAAGGTCAATTTTTACTTACTGTGCGATCGATAGGTCCAAGCAGAGATGAAATCCACTTGAATCCGGGCAGTGCCTCCAAATATTACGTGGTGACTTTTATTTAAATATATACAGTTGTGGACATAATAATAGTAGTGGCTAGTAAAACAATGATTTATGATAATAATTTTATGTAAATTTAAATACAAATGAATGAGTTTAGGCATAACAGTAATACAAACACTGAATAATGAAATGGGAGTAAAAATTGTTGGTAACACTGTTCAAATTACTTTAGGGAAGTCCCGAATTTTTATACGAATATATCTAGATTTTGTAGGTTAAAATAACATATCTTTTGTTTCCTATTAATTTATTTATATTAGCTTTTAGTTTATTTGGTTTTAGTAAGACTAATTATATGTAAGAATAATTTTAGTGTTAATTTAATGAAATATATAAAATAATCGTATGAATTTATTTTGAAATAGAAATTATGGGTCGTGCAAAGCATCGTAGTGCAGAAAAGAGACAACTAATTATTAGATTAAAACAAGAAGGGAAAACATACAAATTTATTCAAAAGACATCAAGTTGTTCTCCTATGATGATTAGAAATGCTCTAAAATGGAAAAATGTAGGCAAAACAAGGGGCCGAAAACAAAAAACGACTGAACATGAAGACAAATTGATAAAACGTGCTGCTGTTGCCGATCCTTTTGTAACTTTCCGCCATATTAAAGGTTTAAATTTAAGCGTTTCTTCGAGAACAGTACGTAGGCAGTTAATACAAAGTCAGTTAGTCGCCAGAAACCCAAGAAAAGTTCCCCTTTTGAAAAAAAGGCATGTGGTAGCAAGATTACATTTTGCAAAAACGCATACAGATTGGCCTGTTTCAAAATGGCGTAATAGTTTGTGGTCTGATGAAAGCAAAATTGTTTTATTTGGGTCAAGTGGACGCAGGAAGTATGTAAGGAGGCCACCTAACTCTGCATACAAACCGCAATACACCATAAAAACTGTAAAACATGGCGGAGCAAAAATAAATATTTGGGGTTGTTTTTCTAATTATGGCGTAGGGCCAATCTGCAAGATTCATGAACCAAGACACATACCTTCAAATATTACAAAATACCATGTTGCCCTATACAGAAGAAAATTTTAGAATGCAACAACGTGGTGATCTTTGCCTAAACGATTTAATGTTTTGATTGCAAACTATTATTAGTGAAGAGAACCTGTTTGCTCTTGCATTTAAAAACAAGGCTGAAGTGGAAGATGAAGAAATTCATCAAGCAGCTATAAAAGGTTGCTCAACAACAGTATTATGAAGTTGCAGTTGTATTTGTTGGTGAAGATGGTGCACCACCTGCTTCCAGGGAAGTTGTTATTTACCTAAACGGTCATTCTCTTAAAACTATATCAAGTATGTCTGCCAACGTAGATCCTTTAGATGGTTTATGGTCTATTTTTTCCAAAAGGTGATGCTGGTTGGCATAATCAAATGGTTCCTAACCCTAAACGTGCCATATTGATTAGAAATCATGTTACATTATCTCAGTATTTATCTTTCAGTTAGACATTTTTTTTCACTCTTTTATGCAAGAAACTGTTTCAGCAATATGCTTTTGATGCGTATGCTAAAATTGAAGGCCTTTGCTTTTATCAGAAATAACCAAAACAAACTGATAAGCGAGCAGTATGATGCCTTACACAAATATGCAAACAACCTTGGAAATGATCATAATGTTAGACCAGGGCGTGTTGTAGTTTTGCCATCAACTTATGTAGGAAGTTCTAGAGCTTTAAAAGAATACTTTGAAGATGCTATGGCAATAATTAAAAGTAATGGTAAACCAGATCTTTTTATTACTTTCACTTGCAACCCAAAATGGCGCGAGATAAATGAAAATTTATATCCAGGTCAGACGTTAAATGATAGACCTGACTTGGTTACTCGAGTATTTAAACTCAAACTAAATAACTTTCCCAATGACATTTTTAAGCACGGTGTATTTTAGGGAAAGTTGTAACACATGTTCAGGTTATTGAGTTTTAAAAGCGTTGTTTGCCACATGTTCATATTTTACTTTACTTTGCAAATGATGATGCATTGAATGATGATTGCAAATGTGCTTGAAACAGCACATGATATCAATAATTTAATATCTGCAGAGATTCCAGATCCCATTGATAATCGTGATCTTTATGACGTTGTTAAAACGTGCATGATTTACGGTTCATGTGGCACACTGAATCGAAATTCTCTCTGCATGAAAGATAGGGTGTGCAGCAAAAAATATCCTAAAGAAATATGTGCCCTAGGTGAAAGAATTTTTCAATATATGACATTTTTTAGCTGTTCGCGTTTTACTCATAATTTTATTAAAATAAATCTTTTAACATGTTTAACCTTTTTTTAATTAGTCTCATTTTTTTTTTAAATATTTTTAGCATCGTCTTTTGTAACCTGTTAAAATGGTGACGTTATGCTTTATATTTTGATTAAACAAAATTGCAAATATTTATAATTTTTATTATATTCTTCTATTTGTAACTTTAAAGTCTTTAACATTTGAGACCTTTTGTGATTTTTGATTCGTTTTTATTTGAACAGTACAGAAATTACACAGGTCCTTCTATAAGTGGTGTTAGTAATGGCGGTATGGATGAGCCCTTCTCTAAATGGAAGGCTCGTCCATACCGGGGTCTTGGAAGACACAGATGAAAAAACAGCAACCAAAAGGTTGTAAATGTTCTATTAGTGAAGATATTTATAACTTCGCTCATTTTTTTATATTTTATGGTTTTTAATTTATTTTTTTTAATTTGTATTTTTTTTTAAATAATATATTATGTTGTATAATTAATTTGTTTTAGTCTTTTTTAATTATAATTTTATTTGTTTTTCACCAAATAAACTTAAAGATAGTTAAATTGCTTCATTACCCAATTATCATAATATAATGATACTACATTCTATTGTTAAATTTAATTAATCGCCGCTTTTTAAATTTACTATAAGCCAAGACAATATATTTAGCTATAAAAACGCAATTTATTTATATCTCAATTTGTTTTTTTATCTTTAATGCTTATAGTTTGGCTCCTTGAGGCATTTATTATTTTCCTTTTTGACTAAAAGTTTTAAATCTATTGTAATGTCTTTTAAATTAAACTAAAGTTTACTTAAAGCCAACATGAAATAACGTCATTAAACAACACCGACAAGCTGCATTATAACAGCAACTTAAGTATGACAACAGGTTACCAAAAAGCAGGTAAAATGTTTTCCAGGTTGTTTGTTTTTTCTTTTATGTCTACTTATCTGTTACAATTTTTTTATTAGGTTGTCATGACGCATTAATTAAATAAAATATCAAAGTTTACATACTTTTTAAAATTAGTTATACACATGTTTGATTCTAAATTAAATAATTTTTGTCTTTAAACTTATTTTATTTGTCTAATATTAAAAATATGATGCTTGTTCATTGATTTATAAAAAAAAGTTTATAATACTAAACAGCCCTCAAAAAAATGCAAATGATGATTGTCATCTAAAATTTACTCTGCAATTATAAACCGCTGCCATTTTAAAAGCTCTAAATATTTTATTAAACACTAGCGCATGCATACCTTAAAATAAAGCTTTTTTCTAATATCTAAACGACCGTGAATAAAGATTTGGCAAGCGATAATATTTGTGACTCAGTAAATCAAGAGCTAGCAAATCATTTAAGCGATTCATTTATAAACTTAGATGCGGGAATATGGAGATTTCCAACAAACTAACGCTTAGCGTTATGACTTAATTCTAAACAGTCCGCATCAAAATATAGAGAAATTTGATGAAAGTTACACCAATGACACAAATAATAAGACAAAAATAAATTTTTCTAAATTTCATTTTATGCGAAAACTAATTTACGGCGAAACTCAACACTGCAGATGGTAAGTTTACTCCTTGTCAAAAGATGAAGCTTTTTGCTTTCCTTGTAAACTTTTTTCATATACACATACTCAGACGGTGAAAAAAGGATGTTGTGACTGGAAAGATCTGAGTCGGATATTGCATAGGCATGAGAAAAATCAAGTGCACATAGAGTGCAATGAAGTGGATAAAATTTTATAGGCGAATCAAAAACGGAAAAACAATAGATGAGGAAAACGAAGGATTGATTAGAAAAAATCTTAAAAATATTGATATAATTTGTTTGAAAAATTCATTAATATAATTAATTTTTTAGCCTCACACAATCTAGCATTTAGAGTTTATCGCAAATCATTTAACCTGGACAATAGCAAAAACAGTGGTAACTTTATAGACATTAAAGTTGTTATCCAAATATGATCTGACGTTAAATAAGCACTTGCAACGAATTACTGAATAGCAAATTGATCAAAATCATCTGAGCCACGACATTCAAAATGAATTAATTACATTGGTGTCTGAAACAGATGATGATGAAATTATACACTGAGTTAAGCAAACAATTACTATGCCTTTTTGCTCGGTTGCGCCAGAGATGCAAGTCGTAATGAACAAACGTCAATCATATAACATTTTGCAATTCCTCAACTGACGTGATAAAGGAACATATTGTTGGTTTTATTGTCGTTACGGAAACTACAGGAGCAAACTCCATATTACAAGAACTAGAGAGAAATGGTCTGAATATAAAAAATTGTTTAGGACAGGGATAAGATAACGGTGCCAATATGGTAACATTTTAAAGGTGTCAGAACAAGAATAGAGAGGACCTGCTCAAGCATTGTAATAATTTAGGTACAATACTTCGAGAAGGTGAAAACAGCGACAAAGATCCTTTCAAACTTTAAGAAAAGCTGCAAATTTTAAAATCCACTTTACCATAAAAATATAAATGATACAAAGCAACTTATACAGTACATTTTAGAAAATAATTTTGAAGAAATATATCCTATATAATCTTTACATAACAATCAGAATCATGCTCACAATTCCAGTTAGTACAGCTGTCGCTGAGAAAAAAACTTTTTAAAGTTAAAACTGATTAAGACCTACTTAAGAAGCACGATAAGCCAAGAAAGACTCTCTGCTTGATCCATTTTGTCCATTGAAGTTGAAATAGCAGCGAATGTTAGTTATGACACAATTTTAAAAAGATTCAGCAGGCAAAATACCAAAAAGTTCGTCTTTTTTAATTTGCAATTCTTCGTGTAATTACTGATATTAACTATAAAACTTATATGCTCCTCCTAAATTTTTCAATCTAAGTTTTAAACTTATAATGAAACCTAATATTTAAATATTGGGAACAAAAAAGTGTAAACACCTATATCAAAATAAGGTGTAAAACAAATGTTTAAAATAATTAAGAATAACAGCTCTGACTTATGTTTATAACTTTCAATAAAATATAATGTTCAATAAAATATTAAGCCCGGAGATTAGGCCAAATAAAGGTTGTTTTTTTTTGTGTTTTTTTACATGAAAGAGGCTAGCAAAGCTAATTTCGCTGACGTCCACGGTTGGACCTAAAATTTGGTATAAATAACAGTAATAATAATGGTATTAATGAAAATAATGATAATAACCAAAATATTTGTATTATTAAAAAATAATGATATTATTAAAAAAAGGTAATAATAATAACAATGATAATGATGGCAATTGTATACTTAAATGTATCTATATGTATTCACACACGTGCATACAAAAATAAATAAATACATACATACGTGTCACACATAAGCTTATATGTACACATAAACACACATACATCCATACACATACACATATTCTAACACACACACACACACACACACACACACACACACACACACACACACACACACACACACACACACACACACACACACACACACATATATATATATATATATATATATATATATATATATATATACATATATATATATATATATATATATATATATATATATATATATATATATATATACATATATATATATATATATATATATATATATATATATATATATATATATATATATATATATATATATTTATACATACGCATGTACGCGTATACATACACACATACATACATATACATACACACACATATTAACACACAACACGCATACATACACATATACACACATTTATACACATACGCGTACATATACCCACACATTCAATCATTGTGCAAGGACGACAAAAAAAACTGTACATAAATGTAAAGATTCTTTAAAAAAAAAAGTATAAAATAAATAAAATATACAAGAGAGAGTATTTTAGCTATCCAAATAGAATTTTTTTAATTTATTGAAAAAAATATATCGAGAAATTGAGTTTTCAGTTTTAAAAGAATGAGGGAGATTGTTCCATGCATTGGTGCACTAATGTTTAATTGATTCGCTACCAAGTTTTATTGTCCTACTATGTTCTACAAAGACAATGTTGCATGAACAGGAGCTTAACAATGAACAGGAGAATGTTTGTTACATATTTGAAGAAAAAGTTCTTGAAGGAAATCGGAAGTTTATTTTGAAGAAAATCCCATACAAATAAATAGTTTAAAAAAGTAATATTGTCGTTTAGTCTAAGAACTTTTGATAATTTAAACAGCAGAGAAACATTGTCATGGAAGTATACATACATAAAAGTAATAGTACTTTTGATAAATATTTAAACTAAATATTAAACAATAACAGTAAGTAATACTGATATGAATAATAGTAAAACAATGTTATAACAATTTTTGTATTAAATATAATAACACCAAAGGAAATGTTAATAACCAATAATGAGCCTAACATTTTACAAACAGTATCTTATTAATTTATTCAATGATTTTATGCATTGGTTTGTGATATATTTATGGCCATACTCAACTGACAAATGAATTAGGATATATAGTTTAAGTTTACTAAAAGATAGAAAAAAATGGGAACTTTTTATAGCGGAAAGAAATAACAGATTGAGAGAGTACTTGCGTGTGATTCCAGACAAATCGACAATTTATTAGATGAACACGCAATCTGATCATTTTGGATAGAAAGTAAAAGATATTAGAATTAAAACAATATTCTTAAAAGTATTTAACTTTAAATGTCTTGTTTTCAGATAAATTGTTCCTAAAAATTTAGTCGTTGATAAGTAGTTTATAGGGTATTATATTACTATATATATTAAAAAGCTTGAGGAATGTTTGAGAAATAAAATTTATATTAGGTAAAAGAGATATGCTTTTTACTATTACTGTATATTTATCTTTAGAAAATTATGTTGCTGACTTAATACAGTTTTATTGTGCTAACTGGTAAGATGATTAAGTGCTATTAAAGTTACACATGTTGGAAGATCTCGCTATTTTATTTTTGAAAAAATGAAGTGCTTGGTTTAGACCAAGAGGGCGAAGTTTAATAAATTATTTTACCATATATCAATCCCTTTTCCAACAAGACTTAAAAAGTATTCTTAAATTACACCATTAAAAGCAAGCCCTTTTAACAGAAAGCTTAAACAATCTTGAGAAAAAGAAAAAACAGTATATTGCAACCATAAATTATTAAAAGAGAAAGTCTGAATAATGTAAAAATATATGTGTACGAGATTAAAATATTAAACAAAACATAAAAAAAACTAATTTAATAAAAAATCCAATTTTAAATAAATATTAAATAAATAAAAAGTTTTAACAAGAAAAGAATATTAAGAAATCTTTATTGTTTAATGTTCACTGTTTGAAAAAAACAGCTTCTGAACTAGTGATGTTGATATACTTAAAAAACGAGAATTTTTCGTGTTGATTGGTGCTTATTAATTATACTAAATTTGTCAAATAATTTTAAAAAGTCTCATCTAGAATGTTTATTACTGCAGTACTTAATAATAAAATACGAAATAAAGCAAGGGTTACGGTTAGCTGTGGCGAAGAAAACATTGTGATTGTTTTTAAATCTAACAATTGAGAATCGAGTAATAGTTTTACTATTTTAGAAAATGATTGTTCAAAAAATGTTTCTAGTGAACACAAATAATTTATCTGCAAAACAGACCCTTCCTTAGCAACAGATAGCGATTCAGAATTTAATATTGAAATAGAGAAAACAGATAAGTTTAGAGATGAAATTTTAATGGATGATTGAGATGAAAGATCAGTTGAAAATATTTTAAATGCTTTTAAAAATCGTTTATTGGGATTTGAAGGTCGGAAAAAGAAATTATAACCAACTCGCTAGTGTAAAAATCAAATGAAATCAATTTTTCAATTGAGTTTAATTTTCGCTTACATTCTTAGATTCTTTATTTAATCTTCGCACTCTGCAAAATTCATGGCTGCCATTGGTATTAGCACCAGAACCAAATTAGCTTATTATAATGATAAAACCCACATTATCAAGAGAAAAACTTCTTTGTAACATGGTTGTTTAAATCCTTTAAAGGATATTCCAGACAACTTAATTTTTTTAGGGAGAAAGCTATTAAATCAAACAGAGTTTGTCCAGTTTCTGCAACTCTTTGCTGCAACATTACTACCACTTTACTACATAAGTACAATTTAAAACACTTTACTGCATTACCACATTACTATCACATAACAACAACATTCCTATCACTTATTTATATCATTATTCTTCAGAGGATATAAATGACGGTTTTAAAGAAAGCCCGACAAATCACATGAAACATAAGAAAGAAACATCCACTAGAATTTATAAAGACCATGAAAGTTACAGTCGTATCGACAAATTAAACTGAAAAAAATAACTCTTAATCCCAAGCAAACGTAAAACGAATACATGTACTAAAAACATTTTCTTTTTATCAAGACTTCAGTAATCTTGTTAACAAACTATCAGATAGTACGAGTACAATAAGACAAGATTGGCGTTAAGTAAAACTGCAGAAACCTTGCAACATTTTAAGGATCATGAATTTCGAGGTTGCTATAATCCGTATTTTCGTAAAAAATTAAAGATAATCTGATTCTATAATTAAGGAATCTAAAATCCACCTATGACAAACTATTATCTTTAAAATAACAATAAAGGCAGTTGTCTCCAGTATTAATAATAAAATTTGTAAGAATCGGAAAACATATAATAGCGACAAACGTATCTTCATTGCTATTTTCAAAGAAATAATTAGATGTTTACCAATTTTAGAAAGCTTAGCCAGACAAAAATTAGATTGTACTGTTCATAGTCAGAGGTTATTAGAAAAGTTCGGAATTAGTAACATTATTAATATAATTAGGTACAAGTAAAACATAGGTAAATCTTACTGAACATAGGTAAATCTTACCTAATATTATATATTATATATATAAAGTATATACGTATATATACATATATATGAATAAATACAGTCAGGTAGAAAGTTATTTCAATGCTTGAGAAAATCAACTTTTAAACAAAAAGAACATTTCAATTTTTCTAAGTTCCTATGTTCATAAGTATAACGCAAGGATTCATGTTCTGATTTTTTTTCCTCCACCTTTGCTTCCATCAAGGCTGAAAGCAACCTTTAATAGAGTTAAAAGTTGTTGAAGATATTTAAAGTGTTTTTACTAAATTATTCTTCTTCTGTTCTTTAAGAACATTAAGTACTCTATTTGTTGAGTGTACGAACGTAACTTATATACTATTATGTATATATGTATATATATATATATATATATATATATATATATATATATATATATATATATATATATAAATATATATATATATATATATATATATATATATATATATATATATATAAATATATATATATATATATATATATATATATGTATATATATAAATATATATATATATATATATATATATATATATATATATATATATATATATATATATATATATATATATATATATATATATATATATATCTGATGATGTACAATCCAAAGTTTTACAACTTACAAAAATTTATGAAGCGAGTAAGTAACCAAACTAAAATTTTTGGTTGTTTTAGCAGTATAGATTGCAGGTATGCTAGATGTTGTAGAATATCCATGCCTGTTGAAAGTTGAATATCTAAATGCATATTTGTTTCTATTCATTATATTTTTATGGGATAATTTAGATTCTCTCTATGTTAAATATTTAAAATACATTAAATTCCTTAAGTTTCTTACAAATTAGAAATTACCTGTAACTTCTGGTTTAGCTGCTTTAATAATAGACAATTTCTTTTTTAAATTAGATCTTACCTTAAATTTGTTTTTGAACTCGCAGATTTCGTTACCTTTATACATATTTATTGCATGTTTAGTATTTATTATTATCATAAGTCTAGATAACCTAGAATATATTTGTAAATATTATCGAAGCCAGAAAAATACCTAATTTATTATTTAAGTATTTGCTATATTTTATTAGTTTTATTTCACTTGTTAAATGATATATTACAACACATTATATCTTGCTTTGTGTTTCATATTGCTACTAATAAAATTACAAATATTGAAGTTATAAGTTAAGAACATATTCTTTTGTTTGATAATGGTACACATACATAAAATGAGTAATTATATTGTTATTTTAAATTTATACATTTGCAAACTATATAATGAATCTAAGTAACAAAAATTTTTTTAATTGTTGAATAGGTTATAAAAACAACGCCGCAACAAAGAAATAATCGTATTTTAACCGATTTAAAATGTAAGTTATACTGCTTTTTGAAAAGCAAGAAAAAACCCATACTTTTTTAATCAAAATACAGATATTTAATCTAACTCTAAAACAAATTAATTATAAATATTTATGCTCGCCTTGCCCTCAATACACTTAAAGTAATCCGTTTTAGGTCATTTTTGAGCACTTTTTTTTCCAAACATGTGCTTTGAGGACAAGGAAAGAGTGGTTCAATGGTGTTGAAATTTTTTGTAAGTTTAAACAGACTTGCTTCAAATCTAGACTGTTTGGTTTTTCAAATTCTAAATTTTTTTTTTTCTGAAGACCCTATATATATAATATTTAACATTTTTTAATAATAACAATTTAACTTTTTTAATAGTAACAATTAATATATAAAGCATTAGAAAAAAATCCCTAAAATAGAGATTAGGACAGACGTGGAGGAACATCAATTAATATAAAAAAATCTGATTAAACAGGCTAATCAACTTATCAAGCAAAGTAAACGTAAACTTAGATATGGAGATTTACTGCTTCACACCTAGTGGTCGTCCATAAAGTACGCGCGCGTATTTTTCGTCCAGCTCCCCCCCCCCCACCCGCATTTTGCAATACGCTTTTTTGAGTACCCTCCATCTTCCTAAATGTACCTACGCTTTTAACCTAGTTATCTAACATTTTATGATATTTTTTTAATTTAGTGTCTTCTTTCTTTTATAATTGACTCACTGCGCTCCCATCTCATATACGCCATTTGCAGACCCCCTCTTCCCCTCCGAGCGTACGTACTTTATAGACAATCCCTTATAGATTCAAAAACATCATTTTGAGATAATGAACAAATAAAATTTTGCGTAATAATTAACAATAAAAATTTTTCGTGTAAAAGTTGAAATAAAAATCCTAATAACTCATATTAATAATTGATTTATTAAATTTGTGTGGTATTTCAAATGATATACAACTTAAAATACTAAATAGTGGTATAAATAACTCCTCACTTCCAAAAATGGACTTAGTGCTTTTCCCTTGTATACTGACTATATAAATAGACACACACACACACAAATTGTTTTTACTATGTTTCACAAAAACACTTCTAAGTTTGACATTTTTGTTGGTGCAGTAGATGCTTTAATGCATTTTTATTAATTATAGTGTACCACAAAGAGCACCTAAACCAGAATACGTTGTTTCGAGACTTACTCATTGATATGAACAGCACGACTACAAGACTGGATTATATAGATTTCAATCAGAAATCTGAATATCTATTTGGAATCATTACTAATCACACATTAAAAAAACAACACCTACATCACAATCTGAACTTATAATTTATGTTCCTTCTTTTAGTAAATATTTTAAGTATCCTTCAATAGATTCTTTGTCTGAGAGTGCTATTGATGCCAGAAACAAAAACTGCAGGAGTTAGTAATGCATGTCTAACTTTCTTGGCAGAAAACACTAGGGATACAGTTAATTATTTGTTTGTGACATTTGATATGTACCTCTATTGAGTGTTAGTTTGAATATTATGCTACTGTTAATAGTTTAAATTATTATTGATAAACTATATTTGTTAACTTCTTTTTGGTAAAGAAACCTTAATATAGTGTATAATAACAATTCATGGTTCTGTTTTTTTTTTTTTATAACAAATAATAAATTTTAACTTTTAACTAACTAATCTAGAAAAATCTATATCATGAACTAAAATGTTATACTATAAGCTGTTCTGTGCTGAATTTTGAAAAAGGGCTATTTTCATAGCCACAAGATATTAAAAACATCTCTTAGAACATTGAAAAGAATCTAAAGAACAAAGAATCAGATTGTAGCAGATTTGTTTATAATATAATATATTTTTTAAATTTCTTATTTTTATCATATTATCTTAATACCAGATGAATAAAGTGCACAGCATCATAAATTCACATATTGAGCTAAATTAATAACTTATCGTTTTTCTAATTAATTTAAATGTTATCATTCCAAAAAAAGTCTCCGAATAATTCTATTAGTTGCTTTTTTAATTTTAAATTTTTCGAAGAATTACATAAGTATTTAAGGACTTAAATAATTAGGAGTTTTAAGAAAACTAAGTTTTATTCATAAATAATTCTCTATTTAATTTCAATTGAATTATTAGATATATTAACATTCAGGTCTGAATTTAAATAAACACTTGCTATAATGCAAAATGAAAGTTGTTGAAAATAATAAGATTACAAATGTAAGTTTTTTTCGATTATATAATATATATGCAAATTTCAATTTCGTGAATTTCAATTCTTTTCGATTGCTATGTGTAGCATAGTCAGCATTTAGAAAAAAACTATTTGTCTTTAAATATAATTTTAAATGGCTCCTTTAAATAAGCGTAATCAATATCTTGATGAAATGAAAAAAGAGCACCTTGCTCAAATTAGAGTTCAGAAAATAAGGTCGATATCTAAAACAATGCTTGAAAAAATAATACAGTACAATCTCTCTTATTCAAATCTCCTTAATTCAAAAAGCATTATAATTCAACTAAATGTAAATTCCCCGTGAAATACGCTTCAGAAACCTCTTTGTTTAATTTTCTATAACTCGAATCTCTATAATTCGAAAACCTCTACAATTCGAATGGATTTTTCAGACCTGTCAGTAAGATTCTTTTTGCAAATCGAACTTTTTAAATTTTTGTCGTGTAAAAAGCTCGTTAACCATCGAACTCTTTTTTCAAATTTTTTGTTAAACAATTAGCGGGAATTATTTCCTTCTGTTTAGAAAAAATCATGGCATCAAAAAGACTGCATAAAGAAAACAATTCGAATTTGGAATCGGAGAAAGGAAAAACAAATAAAGGGGTTTTGATAATCTTTGATATCCCACCAAACACGCTTTCAACCTGGAGAAAGAATAAAGATAAAATCTTTAACGCTATTCGTTTAAGAAATTTGGCTAAACGGGTGAAAGTCGATACGTGTTATCAAGTCAACAAAGCTGTACTTAAATGGTTCAAACAAATGAGAGCTAATAATGTCCCAATCAGTGGTTTGCTGGTAAAAGAAAAACCTTTATATTTTGCAAAAAAGTTAAGCTTCGAAAATTTTCAAGCTTCGAATGGATGGCCAGACAAATTTAGGAAAAAGTAAATTAATTTCTTATTTTATTATGTGTAATTTTTATGAGTAATGACTTTACAATATATGATTATTCTACAGCTTTTTTTTAATTGCTTTAAAAAAATAAAGTAAATATTTTCCAGAATTAGACATTCTGGAAACTTGCAAAGACCTCAAAGTTAAATTCAAACGTACGTATCGCACGTATAAGTTACGCCAAAGCAATTATAACTTTATTTTTTGTAGATATGGTATATCTTTCAAAACTACTTCTGGAGGAGGGAGGGGGGTTCAAAGTCTGTTAACAATCAGATGATTGCTCCATGGCTTGAAACGACACTGCCTACAATTCTCTCTCGATACCCACTTGAAAATATTTTTAATGCCGATGAATTCGGTCTTTTCTAATAATGTTTGCCTGACAAAAGTTTACATTTAAAAAATGAAAAGTGCAAAGTGCATAGCAAGCATAGTAATGTGCACCTGACTGGGATAACCGCAGGTAATATTAAAGGAGAAAGACTTTCAATTTTTGTAATCGGAAATTCGAAGTCTCTTTAAATGTTTAAAAGTGTGAAAAATATTCCTTGTCGCTATCGGGCCCAACCAAAAAGTTAAATGTCGGCAGAATTATTTGAGGAGTGGGTTAAAGAAATTGACCTAAAGTTTAGTTTTCAGAAAAGGAAAATTGCTTTAATTGTATATAATTGTTCTGCCCATCCTAACATGCTGAAACTTGATTGGGTGGAGCTTATCTTTCTTCCACCGAATACAATTTCGGTCACCTAACCTATGGATCAAGGAGTTATCCGATCTCTTAAAGCCAAATATCGCTCACTTGCAGTGAAAAGCTAATTTTAAAAAAGAGAACAAGTTTTCTATCTTAATTGCTATGTTTATGCTAACAAAAGCATTCATAAATTCATAAATTGTTTCAAAAAATCAGGAATATCATTAGAAGCATTGGAAAAGTATGTAAATGAGGATAACGACCTTTTCTGTGGCTTAGATGTAGCGAAACTGTAATGGAAAACTTAAGAGATGATCTCAAACTGTAAAAAACAAAATTCGATGCAGATTTTAACCTCACGGCCGACGAGTTAGTAGATATAGATTTCGATCTTTGCATTGCCAACAATCATCAGATGCGGACATCATGGCAGAGGTTTCTGAGCATGATGCTATTGAAATTGAAGAGGAATCCGATGATCAGTGCGCTTGTGTTTCTGACAATGCTACAAAACCAAGTATGAACGAAGCTGTCACTGTACTCGAGAATTACAGTCTTTATTTCAACTTTGGAGATGATTTGACAAAGCTCTTAAAGATATAAATCGTGTCATTGAAATGGATTTAATGGATTTAATGGATAAAAATGGATTTAACGGATTTAATAGATAAAAAACAAACTACAATTACTGACTTTTTTTTGAATGTAAAAGTTTAAATCACATAATATATATTGCATTTAGGCCTAAGAATCACTTTTTTGTTTGTTTATTTTATTTTTATTCGTTACTTTGACCAAAATATTTGAAAAAAAGACAACTTTCTGTAATTCGAAAATCTCTCGAATTCGAACTCCCCCCCCCCCCCCTTAAATTCGAATTAGAGAGGTTGTACTGTTGAAAGGTTTTTGATTTGAAAAAAGAACATAATTTGAAGATTTGAGGAGCCCAATATTAAAAAAAAAAACACAATATTGAAAACTTGAGCGAATTTTATTTCGAAATGCTTACAAATCCAATGCGAGAAAAATTTGGGGGTTTAAAATGGAGCGAATATTTAGTCTTACAAATTTTACGGCTTTTTGCACTTGCAAAGTTCTAACGAATCCGAATTAGTTGAATCATGTCGAGTTTAGGAACATTAAAGTATCCAACTGCACAAAAACACTGTTTTAAATTAATTAATGGAGAAAAAGAAATTTTATCTCTGACAATCGAGGTAAACATCATTGCCACTCAATGTTTGAAGATAATTTAAGTTTAAAGCTATTTACGCTTTCATAATTTATGAAGTATATCAGAAAAATTGTCCATTTAGCATTGATGTTATTCAAAAGAAAGTTTTTATATTTTTTCTCTGTCGGATTTATTTTTTCTCTGACGGATTTATTTTTTCTCTGATTGATTCTCTGACGGTGAAAATTTAACCAAAAAGGGGAAAAATATCACAATGTGTTGGAAGCTATAAAGCAATTCAAAACATACTCTTTAGTTGGGGAAAGGTTGTAGTTTATAGAAAAACATTTGTCAAATAATATGGCGACAAACTTAAAAACTATTGGATGTTTTTAAAAACAACAACTTCTGAATACATATGGAACATTCCTAAAGTTCAAACTGCGCGAATAGTTAAGGCTCATGATCAAAGTGCGTTGCGGGTGATACTTAATCATTTAAATGGCTTCAAGCCATTTAAATGATTAAGTATTATGAATACGAAATTCTTTTCCGTGCGTAATGATTATGAACAGCAACAAGCATTATTACGCACGGGAAAGAATGCTATTTCGTCAATGAAGCAATTCTTACCCAGTCAACTCGACTTCTAATTCTACTAAGATTTAACGTAATAATAAAATCAGTAAATTTTCGTTTTGATATTCTCACCGACAATACAACCACGCACACAAATTACACATAAAAAATACACATACGAATATGAATGTAAGAATGTTACTCTTAGAAAAACAGCAATGACAATACAAATTTGACGAGTCATTCAAAAGAAGATTATAAGAGTGTGCATCAATATGATTACACTTTGTATGGACCCATGTGAAACAAAGATCACATTAGATGACTCTTTGATTTTTAAAAGTTCGCGAAGCTTTCGAGCTCGAAGGAAAGTAACCTTAAATGTTGTCAGAAAATATAAAAAAAAACATAAAATGTTGATAAAACTTAAACAAAACTAATATTTAAGCATTGAAAGAAGGTAAAGGTATACAAAAAAGAAATTTGTATAAACATAAAAAATCACCAGTTTAAAACGTTATTAAAACACATTTTTGAGCAATTTATGGCTCTGGCAAAAGTATATTTTTTTATTAAAAAACATTTTCTTTTTCTCTCTATATTTAGATATTGTTTAAAAAATGTTGAAAAATCTTGTCTCAATAACATTGAATAAACAAAAACTAAAGTTTTACTTTCAAATTGATTTTTTTTAATTCCAATGATTTTGATAACGATTGTTTATTTTTAAGTTCTAACAAATAAATGGATAGACAGAAGAGCATTTATCCACTTGTGCTTTCATATACTTTAGCTAAGGCCTATATAAATGTATGTCTGTATATATATATATATATATATATATATATATATATATATATATATATATATATATATATATATATATATATATATATATATATATATATATATATATATATATATATATATATATATATATATATGTATATATATATATATATATGTATATATATATATATATATATATATATATATATATATATATATATATATATATATATATATATATAAATTAGTAAAAAACACTTATCTAGCTTTTATCTTTGACTTGAAGTTTCACCATTGCTGGATATCAGGAAAATTTACTAAATCTCAAAAAGAAATTCAATTTATAGAAAAAAATATTTTACAGGAAGTTATAAATTATTATAAAATATTTTAAAAATTTCGAGCTAAAATTTGAAAAGAAAATTGCAAAAAAGCGTAATAGAAATAGAAAAATAATTTGGTTCAAACCCCCGTACAGCAAAATTGTTTCAACAAATATAGGTAAAATTTTTCTGAAATTAGTAGACAAACATTTTTCTCCCTCTATAAATTACATAACATTTTTAAAAGAAATACCATTAAAGTAAGTTATAGTTGTACAAAAAATTTAGAAAGAATTATAAAAGGCCACAACTACTCGTTAATTAATAAAAATGAACATATAAAAGAAAAAAACACTGATTATTGTAATTGTAAACAAAAAAGAGATTGCCCTCTAAATAGAAAATGCCTTTCGAAAAATGTAATTTACAAGTGCATTGTTTCCTCACAAACAACCCTGATAAACAATATATTGGCTTAACCGAGGGGAATGGAAAAAACGTTATGCCAACCACAAACAATCGTTTAAACACAAAAAATATTCAAAGAGACTATGCTGTCAAAATATATTTGGGAAAAGAAAAAATTAAAAATTTTAATTTACAATGGTCTATTCTAAAATCTGCCTCTGCCTATAATAACATTTCCAAAATATGTATGCTATGTTTGCAAGAAAAATTTTAAATAATTACTCATTTAAATCAAGAAAATTTATTAAATAAAAAATCTGAATTAATTTCTAAATGTAGGCACGAAAATAAATACCTCTTAAAAAATTATAAAAACAAATGACCAAATTAAACTATCCCCATTCCAACGAAAATTATTTCATAATTACTTTCTGTAATTTCCCGTTAACAAAAAAATATAGTAATTAAAAATATTTTATAATAACTTATAACTTCCTGTAAAATATTTTTTTCTATAAATTGAATTTTTTTTTGAGATTTAGTAACTCTTCCTGATGATCCAGCAATGGTGAAACTTAAAGTAGAAGATAAAAGTTAGATAAGTGTTTTTTACTAATTTATTATTGCTCTGTTCTTTAAGAACATTGAGCACTCTATTTGTAAAATACATTAACATAATTTACATATATATATATATATATATATATATATATATATATATATATATAAATTAGTAATATATATATATATATATATATATATATATATATATATATATATATATATATATATATATATATATATATATATATATATATATATATATAAATAAATAAAAAATAACAAACAAATAAATAAATAAAGATTTATTAGAACAAGTTAAAAAAAATAAAAATAAAAATACATGTTCTAAAGGACATACAGGTCCAATAAATAGACACTGACAATATGCCCTTAAATATGAAAACAAAGTATATTGGAACAAATTTAGTTTGTAATATAAACAATCAAGATTTCATTCATTTTCTTTATAGACACAATGTTTATCAAAATTGCACGATTTTATTTCATTTTTATTATTATTTTTCGATGTCAGATTATTCCAGATATTCACAACTCGTTGAGAAAAATAATATTTGCTAATGTCGAGTTGACATCGTTGCTTTCGAATCCTAAAAGTATGACCGTGGGTATAATTATTATTGTTAATTTCAAAAAACAAGTTTTTATCTATGCAAACCAATATGACTAAATCATGTTTTAAACGTCTGAGTTCCAGAGAATCCAAACCAAGCAACTGTAAACGGCTAGAATAGCTTAAACAACTACTATTAGCAATTTTTTTTGTGAATCGTTTTTGAGTATTTTCAATAGATTTAATTAACATAGTTTGGTGTGGTAACCAAACTGGAGAGCAATATTCAATAATTGGTCTTATATAAGTCGTAAAATTTACGTACTAATATAATAGGATTGCGAGTTTTAAAGCATTTTAAGATTAGGTATGCTCTAGTAATTGCTACATGAATGACTCTGGCAATGTGTTTTTTGTAGTTTTGGCGGGAGTCCATAATTACTCCAAGATCTTTTGGGTTAGATGACCAATCTAGAATACAATCAACTAACTTGTAATTAAAGCTAATATTATGCAATGAAGAAAGTGCTTTTCTGTGTGCAAAACATTTCTTGCTGGCGATTGCCAAGTATCCGACCGAATAATTATTCTATCAAGAGCAACAGTTAAATCGTGGCTATGATTCATATCGTGATACGAACTGTATAACTTTAAATCGTTAGCAAAAAGTTTTATTGTACATTCGAGATTGTTTACTACAGGTGATAAGTCATTTATAAATAATAAGAACAAAGTTGGTCCTAGCACACTACCTTGAGGTACACCACTTACAATTCAAATCGGATCTGATAAAGCACTACTAATCTTCACCTGTTGAGATCTGTCTGTGAGAAATGCAACGATTCACTTTAAAAGCTTACCACGAATATTGTATAATGAAAGTTTAAATATTAATTTTAAATGAGATACGAAATCAAACGCCTTTCGGAAGTCGATATATATAACATCTGTAATCAGATGATTGTCAAGTGCGGTACTCCAATCGTTAGTAGATTCTAAAAGATTCGTACATGTAGAACGTTTATTGAGGAAACCGTGCTGACTAGGAGATATTATGTTATATTTATTTAGATATTCAACAATATGTGAGTTGATAATTTTTTCCATGATTCGACAACAAGTACAAGTTAAACAGATGGGTCTATAGTTGTTAGGATCCGATGTAGCTCCATTTTTAAAAATTGGGGAGACGAAAGCTTGGCGCCATTGATTAGGTAAAGCGTTTGATGTAAAACTAGCCTCAAAAATATATGAGAGAGGAAAACATAAAACATTAGCTAACTTTTTAAGAACTGCATTAGGTAGACCATCAGGACCGAAAGAGATACTTGGATTAATTCCCATTAGGGTTTTATACACTGACTCCACGGAAAAATGAACCGTGTCAATACTTATTGGATCATTAACATAAGTGGCAATATTAGGCAAATAGCAATTTATCGTCTGTAAAACCAAGTGATTATTAAACACGTTAGCAATTTCTATATTATTGGAAGTGACCTTGTCATTGTTATTTTTGTCTCTTAGATGGTGGTGCTTATTAGGGATATTCATTTTATTATTAACATATTTATAAAACTTGCTAATATTATTTCCCTCTACTAGGTTTAATTCAATTTTCAATTGGTAATTAAATAACATTAGTTTGCAACTCCTGGCGTACTGATTGTAAGCTGATTTATTATAAACGGTTTTATTATTTGTCCATCTTTTCCATAATAATACTTTGTGGCTTAAGATTTTTTTAATGTATTTTGGATAGTGATTACTCGTTTTGTTATAATACTTTTTTCTAATAGGTACAAATTCATTAATACCAGTACTAAAAAGCCTTAGAAAAATGCTCCAGTAATCCTCAATTGTTCAGGCACAAGAAAACTGGAAATCCCAATTTATTTTTGATAAATATAACTCAAGGCTCTTAAAATCAGCATTAGAAAAGTCGTAGAAAGATTCTGGTTTATTTTCACACTGGTTAAAATTGTTCGTATTTATAGAAAATTGGACTGTGTTATGGTCGCAAGTGCTAAAAGGACACTCAATAGATATATCACTTATAAGAGAAATGTTATTCGAAAAAACAAGATCAAGAAAATTCATATTGCGCGTGGGTTCTTTAACATATTGGTGCAAAACGAGTTTGTTTACCAAATTTAAGAATATACTATGACACTTTTCGTTTGGTGAGACATAGCTAGGCCAATCCATTTTAGGTAAGTTGAAGTCACCAACAATAATAATTTGCGACACTTATTCCAAAAATCATATCAACACAGATGATATCAATATCAGTATCTGTTTGCTTAATCTGTACTTGTTCTACTTTAATGTCATTCCTACAGTAAATTGCGACTCCTCCGCCAATTTTAATACGGTCTTTGCGATAAATTGAGTAATCTTTAGGACATAAAATAGCGTTAGAAAGTTTATTATTGAAAAATGTCTCACACACACAGATTACAGTCGGTTTTGTAGCCTCGACATATAAATAAAACTCATGAAGTTTATTGGCAAGGCTTCTTGCGTTAAAAAGATAAAAAGAAAATTTTATAAATTTTGAATTTTTATGAATTTATGAATTTTGAATTTTTTTGTAAAGAAAAGCTGTCATTGTTATTGAAATTAACTTGTTTGTTAGCAATATTTTATCGACTTAATTTTCCATTTTTAACTTTTTTGCTTATTTGATAAATCGAGTTATTTTTGGACGAAAGTTTATTATTAATTGACATATAATTAAAAACAAAAGAAGTTAATGATTCGTAACAGTTCAGATTTGATATCCTGTTATTTAAAATTAATTGCTACTTGACGATTTTAACAAATCTGTCGTTACGTATTCCATAATAATAAACCAAAGGTTGCGCATTTTCTAAATTTAGTTTTTTGCACTCATCTCTTAATAATTTGGCATTATACCTTTCGGCTTCAGTTAAGTCAGGGCTGATAAATACAGTGCTAAACCTGCTTGAACTTTTTTAAATTTTCGCAGCTTTTAAAATAGAATTTCGTTCTTTTTTATTATTAAGGACGATAACAAACGGTGGTTCTTTATCAGATTTAGATTTAAGCTTTATAATTTGTTTAGGTTCAATATTTGAGTTGATTAAGCTAAACATGTCTAGGATTAATTTTTATCTTCCTCTTTAGCACTTGCAGTATCCAAAACTTTTGATGCAGTCATGTGCCAAAAATTATTACGTTGTTTTCCCTTTTCTCCCTTTCTTTTGTTTCGGCAGCAACAGCATTCATAATATGCAATTGCTCAACTGACTTTTTTAATGGTGCACTGCCACTAACAACGTTTGCCCAAGATGTTGAGGTTGGTGCGCTTGAAGACTTAACATTTTCTAAAGCTTTAAATCTTTCTAACAACAGAGAATTGCAATTTTTTAGCTAATCGATTGTCTTGTTTAATGCTACAACTATTTTATCTTGCTCGGCTTTATAAGTATTAAACTCAATTGACTGAACATTTACCATTATTATTTGCTTTAACTTTGTTAAACTTTTTTTACTAATAATAATTTCGTTGATAAAATCGTACGCAAATACACGTCTTGTCACTGTAAAAGCGGAAACGGAAAAAAAATATATATTAAATTTTTTTTTATTGTTCGCAATCGCGTTGAAGACGTCGGTTGATTAAACGTTTCGGATATAGCTAATGCCTGTTGATTGATTTTGTTTTTGTTAAGTGGAAATAACCCAGTATATTCAAAAACAGCACTAACGTGCAAACGTGTAAAACACTTACCGCTCTCATACATCTGTTTGAGCAACGTAGGAAAATTTTCTTTATCTAAGTTTTTGCATTTTGTGTCTTTGTAATATTTGGTAAGAACTGCCTTCCACACTTGCTTAACATGGCAATAGACACCTCTATCCAATCGCTGAAGAATTTGAGATGAGTGGGCTGGTAGACAAATCAAATTTAAATTGTTTTCCCAACATAGCAATAAAGCTGCTTAACTGATATGGGACGTGTGTCCATCAAGATGTAAAATGTGAGTACCACTAATTGCTTGATATTTTGGTATATACACTTCATTCAACCACTCAATAAATGTGTCACGCTCCATCCAACAAGATTTAGAAATTGAATATTTTGTGCCAGTCGGACCACCTAAAGCCCACTCAGCTCTAAAGTTTCGTTTTGCTTTGTATACCACGAATGGTGGTGTAAAGTATCCATCAGCATTACAGCAATTGTTTACTGTATAAAGGATTTTTTTATTGTTACCAGTAAGTTTCAAAACACGGTTTGCACCTTTTTGACATACTACAATTGCTTTGCCTTGATCATCACAGAAACCCGTTTTATCGCAATTCCAAACGTGACAACCAGAAGTTATCCCAGACAATTGATTATGTTTAGTGACAACTTCAAAATAATTATCAATTATTTCTTGCGTACAAGAAGCGACTCTGGCAGATGCTAAAGTGTGAGTTTTTCTTGGGGAAATTTCTTTAGACCATCGGTTTATAAATGTATAAAACCAGTGTTTGCCAGACCTGCCATTATTAAATAGGCCAGATTGATTTGTACGAAGAAGGTAACCACATACAAAGTCCATGACATAGTTTTGTGTTAAACCATAACCCCATCACATAGGAACTTAAACGCATGAATCATAATCTACTCCATTTGCTGTGAGAGTACGGTTGTTGATCCCTTGAAGCTAGCATTGTTGTTGTTCTTGCGACCTATTAGAGTTGAGAATGGAATGCCATATTTGAATGCAGCTTTTCTGATTGAAGTATTTTTTTCTTTTATATCATTTAACGCAGCCGCTATATCTTCTTCATTGTATGACTTTTTATTTGTTGTCATCGTGAAAGTGAATAATTAATAACTATCATTTAGTCATTTTTGTAAAATAACTTTATATAGGTAGAACCCGGAACTAACACATGAGAAAATTAAACAATTTAACTCACCTAGGCACCTAATTTAAAAATTCAAATACTACTTAATAAAGGAACTTAAAGTAAATATGTGAATGATTGGTTTTACCAGAAAATATTTAATATTAATTTTTCTTACTTTTTTTCTGATTTTTAACTATAAAACGAAAAAAAAATGATGTATTCGGTATTAAAACTAAATTTTCTAAAAGATAGAGGAAAAAACTTTTTTAAGCGAATTATGGTTCCCCAATTATTACGATGGTAAATAAAAGAAATCGGCATATTTTTACGACTCTCTTTTAAACTTTTATAAAAATAAAATGACTAAAAAATGACTTGGATTTTATTTTGACAATGTTGAATAGAGGAAATAATTCTCTTTCTTCTGGTGATTTTTTTTTTAAATAATCCTTTCATTTCCGGTTTTATTTCAATTTTTCGATCAGTGATCGAAAAAATATTATGATCGGTTTGACCCGCTTTTAATGAACAAATCACGCGAGTGCAGTTATATTTCTTGTGACATATACATGCTAACATTTGTAATATTTAAGCTTGTAAAATATTACAATAATTTTTTAATCGTTATAGTTTATATAAAATTGTTACTATTGATGTCAGCGGATGAATGGCTTATTTTGATTTTTAAATTTTAAAAATGGCGTCCAAAACATTGTTTCGACATATTGGCTTTCATCAAGAATAAATCCGCCGTTTCGTGCAGAGCACATGTTGTTTTGTATTTCTAGTGCCTCTCTAGTTTTTATTTCAAACTTTTTATTTTCTACCTTTAACGTTCTTGTTTTTTCCCAAATAATATTTTCTTTGCAAAAGGTTTTATGAAATGCTAATGCAGATTGATTATGTTTGTTTTCATTAATGCTCTTCTGATGTTAATGCATCCGCGTACTTACCTGCATTTTTGTTTCACCTATGTAAACTTTGGGGCAGTTGCATTTTATTATATAGGTTTCAGGTTGGCTGTTACTTGGTAGTTTTGTTTTGTTTTTTGATGTTAGTAAAGATCTTAAACTCGGGTTTGATTTAAATACTGCTTTGTACCCTGCTTTTCGGAATATTTTTCGAAATTTCGGTGAAAGGCCTGCTACCCAAGGTAAAGACACTACAGGAATATTGTTGCATTCTGATGGAATTTTGTTTTTATTTTGTATTTTTTGATGAAATTGGTGTGTAATATTTCTCAATAGCTTTTCATCGTACCCATTTTCAATAAACATGCCAATTAAAAAATTTATTTTGTTTTGCGAATGATGTTTACTACAGATGGAGTAAGTTCTGTGGAGAAAACCTTTATGTGTAGCTGTTAAAATATTCGGGTCGTGATTTGAATGCGGTTTAATTTGAATGTTAGTGATTGCCTCTATTCGATATACTTTTTACTCATATTTTCCTAGTGTGTTATTTGTAATGGTTATATCAAGAAAGTTGAGCGTTTTTGTTTCGTTTTCAACTTCAATTGTGTATTGTATTGCAGGATGTTGTTGATTTAAAATATCTTGGAACTGTTTTGCTTGTTTGATATTAGGAAATCTTGCATGACTATCGTCAACGTATCTTAAAAATGATTTTAGATTAAATGCAGGATTTTTTGTCAAAGCCATTTTAATTGCATTACTTTCATGGAATTGTAGAAAAGATTTTGCGAGAACAACCGTGAAAGAAAGTCCGATTGGTCCTGAGATTTCCATTACGTGAATCTCATTGTTTTAATGACAATAACTTTGATATAAGCAAAGTTCTATGAGTTGCTTTATTTCAGGTATACTTAGTTTTGTTAAGTTTTTATATGATAAATTGTTACTTAATTGTTCTAAAAGTATAACGGTGGCTTCTTTTAACGGAATTGACGGGTACAAATTTACAACATCATAAGACACTTGAATATCATTGTCGGCGACATTCCAGTTTTCAGCTTTTTTTATAAAGTCAAAAGAGTTTTTTAATCGTGTCGGATTTTCATTTAAGACTGGTTTTATTATTCTTAACTAAGAGTTCTGATATTCCGTGGTTTGGTGTGCCAATGGTAGAAATAATTATTCTCATAGAGTACGATTTTTCTGGTTTATGAGCTTTTATTACTCCATACATTCGAGGTGGGATAGGATCACTTGGATATACTTTTTCGTTTTCCTCTTTAGAATAAAGCTGTTTTTTATTCAGTTTTGAAAGAAATTTTCTAATTTTTGCCGCGTAACTGGCAGTAGGGTCTTCACTAATAGTTTTTGTCGGACCAATTTGTTCACGGATTTTTTCTAAAGCTTTAGAATGTTCAATTCTTACAAAACCTGTTCCTTTGTCAAACGGGTATATAGCAATGGTATCATCGTTTTTTATTTCTCTAAAAGATATCTGATGATACGTCTATATTGGAAAAGTGTGTCAAGAGACCTTTTCCCGACACGTCATGAAAAAAAATTTAAGAGACAGTCAGGCGTCGGAAATAAAATTTTTAAGAGACCTTTTATCGTCAGGAATAAAATTTTAAGAGACCTTTAAGATTTTAAGACACGCACATCATGTCGCTCTCTTAAAATTTAAAAATTTTAAGA
Source organism: Hydra vulgaris (assembly GCF_038396675.1). NCBI lineage: Eukaryota > Metazoa > Cnidaria > Hydrozoa > Anthoathecata > Hydridae > Hydra > Hydra vulgaris. The sequence goes on from NC_088924.1 coordinate 763,660, forward strand.
GAGCGACATGATGCGCGTGCAGGTAATAACAAAATATATGTATATTGGAAAAGTGCGGCAAGAGACCCGCCCTCGCTAGGGACGTTTAAAAAATTTACGGTACCCGCCCTCGCTAAAAAAGGGTGTTTAAAAAAAATTTAAGAGACCTCGGTGGTGTAAAAATAGACAAGGTCAATGCACCATGACGCCTCGAGAAATTTGTTTAATGAAGCGTGACGAAAAGTATATAAAGAGTAAAAAAAATAAAAATAGGTTCATAATAAATGGTAAAAACAAACCGTTACAACAATTTCAATCACCCTCGACAGTAGCACTAGTTCAACCTTATAAACCTGATCCTCCGATAGATAATGGTGGTACGCATGACTCGCATGGCAATCATATTCGACCATTTCCAATCAATTATAGGTGAAAGTTGTAAAGAAAAATTAATGACGATATTAGCGCTTTCAACTCTTTTTATTATTATTGTAGATGGAGGTTATTTATTTGGAGCGTTATTGGGAGTTTTTATATTGCTTGGAACAATGATAGGATTATATATTTGTAATCAAACAATAAAAACATTGTAAAGATTATATTATATATTATAAATATTATTTTCCAAATCTATTAATTCCGGAAGAAATTCCACCAGAGATAGCTCAGCCCAAAACAGCTTTACCAATGGCAGGTAAAAGAGCGCTAGTAAAGGAAGGTAAAACGACTTTAGATATCATTCCTAAAAGAGGTCCTAAAAATTTTCCACGCATACGTCTTGTTCTCTGTCTTTTATAATGTCTTTTATAATGTCTTTTTTTATATCTTCTTTTATACATTTTTTTATCGCGGTATAAGAGATGATAATAAAGTCGGTGTTAAAACTGCTGCTAACAAGGGAAGAAACTTACCACGCATGCGTTTTCTTAAATGTCTTCTTAAACGTTTTCTATCTGCGCCTTTTAACGGAGGTAAATAAAATCTACCTAATCCTCTATTTCAATGCATTACGACGTGTTTGAGGTCAGTTAAAGTAATTTATATTGTAAAGTTGTATTTCTTTTAAACATGATCAAATTTAGTTTTTTGCATTTGTTTCTTTTAAGCTACATATCAAGGGTAAACTTTAAATTTTCTTAAAGTGTCTGCTAAATCTCCTCCTCGTAATTTTCTTCGTCTTCTTAATCGCTTTCTACCGGCGCCTTTTAAAGGAGGTAAATAAACTCTTCCTCTTCCTCTTTTTCTATGCATTCTCACTTTTTTTTTTTTAAGAATAGATAAGGTTTTGATATTGTAAAAAAAGCAGTCTCATTTTTTTAACATATGCAAATTTAGCCTTTGCTATTGTTTTTTATAAAAAATTTAAGTGGGTGGAAGAAATTTTTCTATATCATCGTAAAAAAAATTTTCCTTTTCCTCTATGATGTCGTGCGCTACCTCCATGATGACGACGACGGTGTCCGCTTTTTCTTGTACGCCTGCGAGCCATTAACACAAGAAATAAAAAAGCAACAAGATTTTGATTCTTAAGATATTTTTAGAAATAAATAGTCGTTTGCTTATAAAAAATACAATACATATAGGGTTCGTTTAATAAAAAGTAAAAATGTTTTTAAGACAAATTAAGACGATTTAAATTTGCTAGAAACATAGGATGAGAATTATCTGATTCTCCTCCAACGTCCACGAGTTCAGCTGGTTATTGTAAATACATAGTAAGTACTCCTTTAAATTGATCTGTAAATTGAACATTGGTTTGAAACGAATTATTTCCGGCAATAAGAGCTGGAGGTTTATTGTTGACAAATTGAAATCACTAGTGGTGTCAATAACTAAAGGATCTGTCGTGTTAGTAGTACTAAAATAGCGAATAGTATGTCTCAAAAAACTAAACGTAGTAAAGTATAAGGGTCATCTTTTTTACTGTTCATATATAAAGATCTTTCTAATGGTAAACTAGGTTTGAGTCTATAATTATTAACATAAATCATAGGGTCTTTAATAGCTACACCCACGTTTGCAAGACTTGTCATTTCAGCATCAGTGATAGGTCTTACCCGTTCTAATAGTTGATTCATATCATTTTCAATATAAAATTCCAATTTATTTTGTTTATTTTTTCCAAAATAATCTTTAATTTGAAAAACTTCACATAACAAACACAAAGGTACTCTAAATTTATAACCTTTATCCCCAGTTAGCATAGCATTATATCGGGTTTGAAGCGCTGTTTGATATGCGGGAGCTGCTCCATTGATAGCTCTAACGAGTCCATTAGCATTTGCAGCTTGTACAAGCGCTTTGGTTTCGGCAAAAGTTACAGCGTTTGTAGTTAAATCAGCTTCTTCTACTAATCCCTAATTAGGATTAATATGCTATTCTTTAAAACTTGTCATATAACTTTTTTTAATCAGTAGAGATCTAAAACGGTCATATGCTCGATTAACGATAGCATTGTTAGCGCAAGTAGTATTGTTTATTTGATAATAATGTTTATTTGGGATAAAATTTGACAGTTTTAAATAAAGCGTGAATAAAATTTGAAACTAGACATTCTTTTTACTAAATCATCGTTTGTTGTAGGTGTAAATCATGTTTGCGTGCTCAAATTTTTAAAAAGAAATAAATCAAAATCCAAATACCAATATCTTGTGGATATGTCCATTCGTTAAGTATAGTGGTAAAAGTAATTAAATTAGCCATTTCTTAACTATGATCGTAACAAAATTTTTGATTTGTAACAGCAATGACTTCATCTTGAACTTGAGCTGTTTGATAACCAGAATATTTTTCATTTAAAATAGCTTTATATTCAGCGCTATTATTACTACTTGTTGCTTTTTGCAGTAAACGATTTTCGTGGTCAGCTTGCGCTACAACATCTTCAATAGTAACATGTCCGTTTGTGTTAGGCGTATAACAATAACCGTCACCGTTTCTCATATATTTAGCTAACGAACCAATTTTTTTAAAAAAGTAAGAAAGTTAATTTTTTTTTCTATTTATTTGTCTTCTGATTCGGAAGTGCTTTTTTTAAATGGTATTTTTTTATTTTTAACGTCTTTTAAAGCTCGAGTGTAACCAAGTTCAATTAAACTTTTTTTATATAATTTTTTTTCTTTTTTTCATTATTTTGCATGAGTGGACTTGATAAAATGGCTGTTGAACAATACAGTTTCTACATAATCCGTTTATTTTATCAACTGCATTTACTTCTTGAAAGCATCGTGAATATATGTGTAAAGGAGTTAATTTATTTTTAGGTTTTTTTCCGACGACTTCTTCTTCTTCTGAACTTTCGCTTTCAGATTCTGAATATTTTCGTTTTTTAAGTTTGGGTTTAATTTGCACATTTTTTTTCATTTTTTTAGGAGGTTTTTTCATCTTGCATTTCTTCTTTTTTATTTTTCGTTTTTTTATTTCGTCCAATTCTGATTTCATATTTAACAAATCAGATTTAGTAGAATATTGAATAAGTTGATTTTGTAATTGTTGCATGTGATTTTTAATTTAATTAAATTGATCTAAAGGATTTATTTTTGAATCTTCATTCATTTTTTGTTCTAAATTGACCAAGTTTTTATTATATCCTCCTTTGGCGCAAAAGAGACTCATTTTTGTAAAAAAAATAGAGTGGGTGAAAAAAATTAACAATTTTTTTTCTTTTTATATTTTTTTTATTAACAATAAAAAATAAAAGACATTATTTTATAGTAAACAAACTAATTAATTGTAAAACGGAACCATTTGAATCTTTAATGTAGGATTAAAAAAACAGTAGAACTGAGGTTGTTAAAGGTTAGCGGTTCAGATTTGGAATTGAGATACGACCATCTTGTTTGTTTCCAATCGTCCACATCGTTGATATCAAAGGTGGTTAATTGTCCTTGAATGGAAGTGTTACGATTTATCGTAAAATCAATATTGGTGGTGACTTAAGTAGAATTAGTATAGTCTAATAAATTAAAAAATGCAGCAATTCCAGTAACATAAATTTTGTTCATATATATTCCACATTGGACAGCTTGATCATATTTAATAAAAATGTAAGTGTCTGTAGTTGTAGGAAAATTGGAAACAGTGTTATTAAAGGTACTAATTTGAGTGAGAGCGCATCTTAAGAAAGCTAATCGTTTTTTTTGAATTTTGAAATCAAGAGTCATGGCGTTGGTCACATTTTGATCGACTTGCATAATAAAAGGATTGATTTGCTGAGTTAAACTAATTGATCTTTTTGTAAAAGTAAAGTATAAGGTGTAGGATTGTTTCCAATAGGTTGATACATTTTTAAAATGATATTTTTTAATGGTAAGCTATCTGTCTAAGTTTGTATTATAGTACCATCACTCTTTTTTTGACAAATGATTTGTCCGTTAAGCGAAGTGCAATAAAATATCTATTCTGTTGGATTTTTTCCTAGTAATATGACTTTGATACTGTTTAACCATGTTTTATGACTCGGTGTAGTAGCTCTCTCTAAAGTACTTGTTGTGACAAGAGGTACTTTGATGGTGTTTAAAAAAATGGGTTTGGTTTGTTCGCAATATAACAAAATTTCAATAAATGTTTCGGCGTTGTATTTAGCTATTAAACTCAAATCTGCTGAAATTAATTTATAAATATCGTCAGGCAAATTGAAAGGTAAAGTTCGAAAGGTAATAGATGTTCCAAATTGTTGATAATATGAAGAAATTTGATTTGCTTTCATTTCAAAATAAAGAGAATTATTTGAATTAATTAAGGCTTTACTTATTTGTATCGATGATGAGAATTGTCTTTCAAAAGATGGCAAACACCAAAAAGGTTAAAAATTATTTAACTCGTCTTTTGGAATGCAAGAAGAGATTTAATATTCTTGACTTGTAATTAATTTAATGTAAGTATAACGATTACTTCTTTTATAGACAAAATCAGAAAAAGTGATATTGTCTAAATTTAATTTGAGTAAATTGATAGGTAGTTGAAAGTTTATACTTTCAGTAAAAGTGTCTAACATTTTTAATTTTCGTTCAGGCCATATGATTTGTTCAACGTTAAAAAAAGGTATCAGTAAAGATGATAATGGTATGTTTTTTAATGGAAATCGATAATATTTTCTTCTGCTTGTATTTGGGAAAAATATTTGGTAAAAACTTGTAAAGATTTCCGTAGGTTCGACACCTATATTTGAACCATTAACGTAAAGGAATTTTGTTGCTATATTTCCATACATATTTATAATGGCGAGTCTAAAAATTTCTACAATACCTTGTAAGGTCATTTTTTCTTGTGTATAGTTTCCGTTAGTGTCTTTAACATTAACATGATCGTTCCAAATTTGCCATAAAGCGTTAATTTGGATAGGAATATCAACGAGTTCAGTTTCTATATTCTATATATTACCTTCAGATTTTATTGTGTTTGAGTTGGTCATTACTTTTAATAAAAAAAAAGCAACTTGGCATGGTACAACATGTTTCATTTTAGTTGTTTTTATCATGCAATTGTATATATCTCTATTGCTTAATAAATAACTGTTGTTTTGAATATATTCTCTCAAAATGTAAAATTAAACACCTCGATACATTTCACCATATTGTATAAATCTTTGTCAAACAATGTCTTTTGTTTCTAATAATATTTCAAAAGCTCTTGTTCTAGCAAAACTTTTATCGCTTATCTATTCACTTTCTATAAAACCAGAACTTATAACATTGTAAGGATCGCGAGATAGAGCACCAGCATATAAACCTTCTGATGATAATTTAGTCTCGTTTCGGAAAGGTATGTTGTATTTTCTAAGAAAACTCCATAATTTTGCAAAAGTAAGTTGTTTTATTTGGTAATAATCAGCTGCTATTCTCATGTTGCTTACAGAATAAGAAAAGGTCAGTAAAGTTAAAAATTCGCTAGCATAAAAGGAATAATGTTTTGGATCGTTTATTTTTTCAAAAGCTTAATGACATTGTTAATGATACTCACTATGGATTCTTCTACATCTACAACATTGGCTTGATATAAAATATAAATTTTTAAATTGTTCAAAGTGGCTTTTTCGTTTCTCGGTTAATAAACGCGTAAAGAAATTTGGTGAGTTCCAAATCGATAATTGACAAGTCGGGAACTTTTTTTACAGATTCGTTTTGATAAAGCTGTAGTAAAATTTCGTTTACGTTGGGTGTTTCGTAGTAAATTAAAAAATTTTTTTATGACCAGGGGCCAATGCTATAAACATAAAAAACGAAGTTTTTTCCGTAAAATACGAAGTTTTTACCGTAAAAAGCGAAGAAAAAAAAAGTCCATTGCTATAAACATTCAAAAAATACCGTTTTTGAGATAAAAACTTCGCTATTAAATCCAATGCTATAAACGAACAAGGGAATCCCTTTTTCAGATAAAAAATGCGTTTTTTCGAAAAAAAATTTCAGATAGATTTTTTATCTCTATTTTAGATATTTTCTTCGTGATTTTTAGCGGCCATTCTTGGAACAACGTTAGCACTTCAAAATCATTGAACATTCTCTGTTTGTGTTTTTATGTAGATATTTTACAGATAAAACTGAAAAGGATTTTGGTAATTAAACTAATTTAATTTAAATAAACTAATTTATTTTAAGTATTTAAACTAATTACTTAAAATCTGCATTTAATCGATTATTCAGTTCCTTGTTGGTTTTCCTTGTTAGGTTTTTGATAGTAATTTTGGTTAAACAAATTTTTCATGTTTGACTAAAGAAAAGTATATATAGTCGACAATTATGCCATATAATACACAAATACACAACAAAATAAAATGCTGTCTAAAGAACTTAAAATGTTACTAGCAATAAAGATCAGAGAAAACAAAGAGGTTCTTTTTGGGAAGCTTAGTATGTTTTAATTAGCAAACTATTTAAATAAGAATATGTATAATTACATTATAATATATATATATATATATATATATATATATATATATATATATATATATATATATATATATATATATATATATATATATATAATATAGGTAAGCTTTTTTAGGTATGATTCTAATTATAAAATAATATATTATTATAGAATATTTAGTATTTTACAATATATAACTATATTATACTATATATTGATTATTTATTTACTCTACTTTTAGGTCCATCTATTACTATGGGGCATAGAAATAGAATTTGGGAAGACATAATGTCACATTTAAATAGTTTAGGGGCAAAAATTGAAGATATCAACCAGCTGCGTAATAGAGAGTGGGATTATTTGCGAAGAGCTACAATGCAAAAATTTGCTAAAAGTCTAAAAACAGGTATAGTTTTGTTATATATATATTTACATGTGTGTGTGTGTATGTGTGTGTGTGTGTGTGTGTGTGTGTGTATACACACACATATATAATTAAATATTTTTGTATATATATAATATATACAAATATATATATATACATTTTTTAAAGGTGCTGCAGGGAGACAACTAACAGAATTAGATAATGTTGTCTTAGACATTCTTGACAGGAAGTCAATAAATGTATCTGGAATCAATGTTCCTGATTTTAATATCTCTTTTTGTATGACAGATGATGCATTGTCATCCACTCCCAACCAACTTTCTACTCCCACTGCCACCCTTTCTTCATCAAGTAAGAAGTAAACTTTACTTTGAAACAATCTTCTGATACAGCTTCTTTTATTTCATCTATGTCTGGTATATTTTTCTTTATTGGTTAAGACTAGTTGTATTATAAGATATATATATATATATATATATATATATATATATATATATATATATATATATATATATATATATATATATATAGATAGATATATATATATATATATATATATATATATATACATATATATATATATATATATATGCATATATATATAGATATATATATACATATATTGTATAGTTTATAGAGTTCTATTTTATTCTTATATAAATTCTATACAAATTAATTGTTTATATTAGATGCAAGAATTGATTGTATGTTCTCCCCTAATTTAGACAATAACACTCTTGTTGGTGATAGTCGTCAGATACTTCAAGGTAATGCAATTTATAAATTGTTTTTTTTTTAAATCTCAGTTGTTTAATTTAGTTAATTGTAGGTTTTAGACTTATAATTATATAACAGACAACATCAATTTGTGCTTAATTTTTTAAAACTAGTATTTCCAAAACCATGAAAAACTTCTTATTTTTAAAGGAATCTAAACCACCTTTCTTATTATTTTAGTTAACTGATCTTGTTTTGACACCTAGAATTAAATTTTAGATTCAATTCAAAATAAACCATCAATGGGGGCATTAAAAAATTTAAAAAGAAAACAAGCTAGAGAAAGTCTCTTGGTAGATGGAAGTTTTAAAAAATTGAAAGTAAGTTTTTTAGGGTTAGAAAAAGAAAGATTAGAAAAAGAACAAGAGTTAAGAGTTAAACTTTTGAAATTGGACGTTGCCCTCAGGCAACAGCAAATTCGAAAAGAAAAGGCTTTAACAATATATTACACAACAGCAACAAAGCTAATGGATGAGAAAATGCAACCTTCAAACCAGCAACATTTTGTAAATACAGACACGGTATTTTATTTTTTATTTTTTAAATTAATTTGTAGTAATATTTAGTATAACTTTATCATTAAAAATTTTTTTTTGTTTTAGGAGGAAATTCTCTTGTATGAAGAGAAAAGCTACATCATAATTTTATGTTAAATTTTGAAAATTATTGTATAAAAATATATACTATATTTAAACATTCGTCTTGTATAACCATGACCAATTACATTTTTTTAGTAACAATAAAAAAATAACTCCAATCTGAAATTGTTATTGTTATTTAATTTTTTTATCACCATTGCCTTACAGTAATAAATTCTGTAAAACTTCACACAAACATTAAGACCAATGTTGTTGCGATGTGAAATAGATACAAGCATTACAACTATAAAGTTAACAAATCTCCTATTATTTTTTAAGCGTGCTCTATAAAAATATGCTCTAACAAAATATACATACTTAAAAACAAATATAAACATATATTTTTATGGTCTAATTTTTTATAAAAATTTCTTGCATTTATTAAAAAATCATTGTGTAAATTTTTTTCCAATTTTAATTCAACTAATTTAGACACAAATCTATGACCCATGTCTAAACAATTTTGATAGATCCTATGCTCTAGAACAAATTGTTTATGAATTTTTAAACAATATTTTTAAGTAAAGTAGTTAAGTAGCTGTAATCGTCTATTCAAAGCTCTATCATTCTGATTTTCTTGAGCTAGATTTTCATCAGCTTGTTCTTCTTCGCGTTCTTCAAAGTCATTACCGTTGTCTCCATGTCGAATACACAAGTTATGGATAACAAATCCACACATGATAAGCTTAGAGGCATCTTCGACCTTATGCAAACGAATTCCAGTTTTCAAAGCATAAAACCTATTTTTGACAATTCCAAAACATCGCTCAATTATGTTTCTAGTTTTTCTCTGTGCTATGTTGAAACGTTTTTGAGCTCCGTCTGGATCACCGGGAAAAGGTGGAATTAACCATTCTCGACATGGGTACGCAGAGTCAGCCAAAATTACAGCTCCATTAAATGGAAGCTCTCCAATTTCAAACTTGTTCCATAGGTTGCAATTTCTTAGAACCTAATAGCAGTAAAGTCACAATATTTAAATTTACTGTAAGTTACATTATAATACATTATATTAGTTAGTCTAAGCTACATTAAAATTAGCAATCATAATAGTTCAAATAGTATGTTCATATATGAACATTCCAAAGAGTGTCACGTACTAGTTGAATAGCCGGCATTAGTGCACTAACAGTTGTAAAATATAACTTAGTGACAGACTTACATGTGCATCATGCCAACTTCCTGGACTGTTGGTCGATGCATAAAATATGGATGTGTCGGGTCCACATACTGCCATTGCATTTATGCTATGGACATGATGGCGATTGATTAGAGAATCTTCATCTGCTTGAGGAGGGTTAGAAAGGAGTATATGAGATCCATCCAGGACACCACATACGCACGGAAAACCTCCGATTTCCATGAACTTCTGTGGAAGAGTGGAGCAATCATTGGGCCACTTTATGATCTCTTGTCGAATCTAATCTTATAGGATAACAATTTTTATCTTTACTAAACTTAGTTTTTAATTTACTTACTAAAATAAAAATAATAAGCAACTTTATATGACAACGTAAAACTTTCAATAGTTTTATTAACTTAATACACTAACATTGAAAATAGCTTCTCCTACACTGTGTATAATACGATAAATTGTGTTGGTAGAGATTCCATGACAGTCTCTGAGAACATGAAAAAAAACATTTGTGCCAATAAAATGAAGAAATACCATTATCTGGAAACGTACTGAAATGCTTTTATTTCGCTTAGTATAATGTTGCAAATCATCTTTAAGCCTAGTTTCTAAAAAATCTAATACAGCTCTTGGGACTCGATACTGCTCTCGAAAAACGTTGTCAGAAACATCTTCGTTAAAAGAGCGACCATTAAACTAAAATAAAATTGAAAAACAAAACAAAAATATAATTTCTGTGCATATTTAGTATGATTTCTGATTTTGTTCGATAACAAATCATTAAAAAAACATCAAAATTTAGTAATTTTAAGTAATGCTTTGAACTCCAACCTCTCGAGGCAATCGGTGGCGAAGCTCATTTTCTTCAACTTCGAAATCTAAATCTTCATCCGAAAAAATTAAATCCATGTTCCTATTTTAATTTTACACAGTTTTTTTAAACACCAAATACTAGAATGTAAAAATATTTATAAAAATAGAATAGACAGCACAGCCTACTTAATAACTAATAAAATTTATTTAGTAGGCCTACTTAATAAAATTTTTAAAAAAATTTGTTGTTATCAATGACGTATTACGGATATAAAAAGTGCGTGAATTTAAGTGACGTATACGTTTTATGCTTTATAGCAATGGCCGAAAAAAATACAAATAGCGATAAATTCTTCGAGTTTACGCATTTTTTTACGTGTAAATAATTTACTTTAAAAATTGCGTTTTTACGAAAGATTTTTTTTCTCGAAAAAAACTTCGAATTGTTTATAGCATTGGCCCCTGATGAAATAGTGTTTAAAGTAGTATAACACAGTAATGTGTTTAATGTAGATTGAATAGAGGAGAGAGGCGTAGTAGTAAGAGAGTTGTCTTGAATAGGAAATCTTCTTGAATTTCTCATCATTCTTAATGATTCGCTTATATTTCTTTGATCGATTTGATTGTTAAATTCGCTTTGTTTATTCGAATTTAAAATGGTTTTAAAAACGTAAGCATCTCCTCCCACGTTGAGATATGTTAACCATTTTTCTTGATCACTTAATAAACTTGTACCTATATCGCTGTAAGCATAGTATCTATAGGTAGTAAACTATTTAAATTTTGTTGAAAGCTAACTTCGCCAGCGATTTGATTTTCATTGATAGAATCTGCATAATTAAGATAAGATGGTAAATCATATCTATGGATAAGCTTAGACAAACCGGATCTGTTTATTTCTTCCGATTCTAGGCTAACTTCTGTGTTTTCTTGTTCGTTCATTTGCAATAATTTTTTATTAAAAAGATCCATGTTAAACGCATTTTTGGCTAAAACTCAACGTAAAGTTAAAAAAGGAGACTCGTGATATGGTGAATATATCTATTCATGTTTCATAAAAATAAAAATTATTTTGAAAATAGATTTCTATTTGACAATAATCAACGTCACACTGTTGTCTTAATAAACTAATCACAGTTTTTGTAGGTTGTATAGTGTCGAATGACATTAATTTAATAGCGTAATAATTTATAATTTCGTGATAAAGTTTAAAACGAGTAGAGTTGGAATATTCTGTTAAAACGTCGTAATTGTTATAAACAAAGTCTGATATAGCTTAATTTTTATCTTTCATTTTTTTCTTTTTTTATGATGATCTTTCCGTTTTCGTTAAACTTTGGATACGCATGTAAATATTCTTTAACAAAGAGTTTAATTTCTATACAAACGTATTCTTGAGAAGCATTTTTTATTTGTTGTCTTTCGTGGTCTGATAAAAGTTCCATTTTAACATTTTTACAGCATTAAAACGTGTCAAAATTTCTTTCATCAATATTTTAATTTTCCTCAATGTCTTTTCTTGTATTCATTTTGGGAAAAAAAATTGTCCTCGAACAGCCAACTTTTGTCTCATGGCTTGACGTTTACTTGCTTTGTTTGAACGATTGCATAATTCGTAATCGTTTTGTAAAATTCGTAAAAAATCTTCACATTCCCAATCATTCAGAATCAGAACTGGGTCCACCGTCTGAAGATTCGTCTGAAGATTCGCATTCGCATAATTTCATCGAGTAGTTGTGTTGCTCTTTCGCTTTCACTCTATTTTCTTTTTTTATCGAATTTTGTTTTTCTTTATTTATATCGTTTTTATCTTCTTCGACTGGTTTACTCTCCTTCTCTTGATTATAAATATTATGATAAGATTTGAGATAGTAATGCTTTTTTAAATTTTGCGCCTTGACATAGGGAAAGGATTGAAAACTAACAATATTTTTGTTAACGCTTATGTCTTTATAATGAAAGTTCAATTTACCTTAAGCGTCTACTGGAAAAAATACTTTTTGTTCTTTACTCGTAATCCGCGTTCTTAAGCGTGTAACCGAACTGTTTCTTTAAATAAAGCTAAATGACCGTGTTGATTCGAAGTTTTTTTATTAAACAAATCGCTTATAACGTGGTGATGCAATTTGCCATTAGAAGGAAAACCATTTTTAAATATTTTTTCAATCTCGCTATTGTTATCAAAAGAAATGATACATTTGTAATGTGAAACTAAATTGTTCCAACACTGACTGGCTTTAAAAGGTACCGAATGAAAGATGGTAATGGTGCGTACTCCGTGATGAGAGCCGCTAGAACATGCGCTAGTATATTGTTGACTAAAAGAATAAAAGTATTGTTTTTAATAGTCGATGATCGCTATTTTGAATACCGTATTTATCTTTTGAAAACCAATCGCTCTCTGCATTACCGAATTTAAATTTTCTCAACTGTTAATTGTTATGATATCATAACCCGACAAGAAAGGTATATGTGGGCCATATGTGGCCATAGTGCTTATACGTGGATTTAAAGCGTGAAACTATATTCTAGATGTTTATCGATATATAAACTGATGATGAGTGTGGCCCACGTGTGAAACACATAATGCGGTCCACATAATTATCCCACTTAATGCGGTATACACTTTAAGTAAACACATGCTAAAATAGATGTGGTTATGATATGGGCCATTCATTATCTTGCCACATCATACCACGCTTTAAACTTTAAAATAAATTACTTCATTCCATTGTGAAAAGCGCAATATTCTTTTATGACGTCAGACGCTTATCAATTTAATATATATTTTTTTGTTAACATGTTTAAGTGGTTTTGTAATGCAAATTTGTGTTTTTTTAGTTTATACGGTATCAACAACTTAAATAAATGTATATATATATATATATATATATATATATATATATATATATATATATATATATATATATATATATATATATATATCAGAGCCGTCCTTAGAAAACGCGAGGTCTTGAGAATAACATTTTTGCAAGACCTTCTTGAAAATCGTTATTTTAGGCGCTCTTACTGTCTAAAAAGGTAGTGTGTAGATGCAAAGCACAAAATTGTTATTTTCTTGTAGGTTTATAAAGGAACTGAGTGTGTTATAAAATAATCTATAATAATAACAATAAAGTTTATTCTTCAATTTATTATAGGCCGGGCCACCAAGAGCCGACACGCCGCCTGGGACAGCAACTCTGATTGGCCCCCTTATTTAACGAAGTTTTTCAATATTATTGGC
>NC_088924.1:782500-817500 GCF_038396675.1 Hydra vulgaris
CACTTTTAGAGGAAATTCGTGTTTGGGCAATTCAATACAATGTTGAAAATAAAGCATTAGATGATTTGTTAAAAATTCTTATAACAAAACATCCGGAGTTACCTAAATCATGTAAAACACTTTTAAAATGTTCTTCGACCCATTTGAATATCTCAAAGATGGGTAGTGGAGAATTTGTTCACTTTGGCCTAGAAACTGAACTTATTAGGTATATAGAATCTGGTTTGCAAAGCTTTAGGATAAGTTCAGATCGATATAATTTACTTTGCGCTGAAGCTACTCATTTTCATTCTACACTTATCACGTTAACATTTAATATCGGTGGGATGCTTTTATTCGAATCCTGCTCTAAATCATTTTGGCCTATTTTAGCAAAAGTTAATGAAAGTACTTGCCTTGAGCCTTTCATTGTATCTCTTTATTTTGGCACAAATAAACCGAATGACCTGAATAAATATTTTTCAGGGATTGTAGAAAACTTGAACAATTTAAAATACCCAATTGTAGTTTCAGGACAGAGGTATCTTATTAGAGCTTTTTGTATTGTAAGTGATGCTCCGGCAAGAGCATTTATAAAGGGTATAAAGTATTTTAATGGTTACAATGGGTGTGAGTATTGCAGACAAACTGGTAGCTATATTAATGGAAAGATTGTTTTTGATAATCATGATGCTCCTGCTCGAACTGATCAACAGTTTTTGAATTTTCAAGAAAAAGATCACCAAAAGGAAATGACGGCAATTGGTAGTATTATACCTCCTGTTACTTGTGTGCCAGCTAAGTACATGCATCTGTTATGTAAAGGTGTGTTCAGAAAACTTTTGTTTTTATGGGTTTCTTCAACATGTAAGGTTCAAAGGTTCATTTCGCATACCACCGTCTAATCGAGTTGCTTTATCAAATAAGATCGTTGGAAATCGGAAACACATGCCTAAAGAATTTAAACACAGAAAAGTGAGACCATTGGTTGAGATGGACCGATGGAAAGCAACTGAATTTAGAACTTTTTTTATTTATTTGGCACCATTAGTCATGAGATCTTTTCTGCATCCCAGTGTTTATGCTCATACTATGCTTCTCCATATTGCAGCATTCAAAATGCTCGGATCAGATTTTTTACCAATTATGGATAACATTTCCTGGTGTTTGAAGAAATTTGTTACTACGTTTGCAGATCATTATGGTAAAGGTAATTTAGTGTATAACATTCATTGTCTTTTACATTTAGATGAGTTTGTAAAAAACCTTGGTCCACTTGACTTTTGGTCATCATTTCCTTTTGAGAATAAATTAAGGCATATTAAAAAGACCATTAATTCCAACACCAATTGCCTCAAACAGTGCATCAATAATGTAATTAGAAATTTAATTTTCAGAACATTATCGTCATCTTGCAATAACTTATTTTACTTATCTACACATTCACCAGACAATATATATCTCACCTCTTCTGGAATAGTATGTGTTACTTCGTTTGTTACCGATGTTGTGTGTAATGGAAATGTAATGACTTTAAATGAAGACGTGTATACCCATCCATATCCTTCTTCATTTATGCATATAGGTTTGTATAAACACTCTAATAGTAATGTATGCAATGTTTCAATAATTAACAAATGTGTGTGTATTCCTTGTGAGAATAGTATATTTTACATTATTCCATTTGCTTCTAATAAATTGTTTAGTTATTGATCAAAATACCAGAATTATTTATATAAACTATTAGTTTTTGAACAGCATCAATTTTGGAACTGTTTAACAATTGAAGACATTTGTACTTTTAGCACTATAGTCTTCAATTTAAATCTTGAAAAATGACTTTTATCTAGTTTTTAAATTTTGTATTTAATTTTAAAAAACAGTTTGTTACATAATTAGTTGTATAACCAATTTATATCAGTTGCGTAAAAGATGTTTAATTTTTTAATGAGTTTTTTAGTGTTATTTTTTTATCGGCATTCTTATGAATTTTATATCTATGTAATAAAGATATTTTTATGAAATAATTATATATAGAAAAGTATGAGTTGTTTTACCTTTTTTTATTTTTTATTTACTTGATATTGTTAATTTATATTGCTATAGTCCTAGCAAGTATTGGGAATTTATATAGTTATTTTACTACTATTACTTATGCAAATTTTTTTTTATTGAATTATGGTAATTCTATTGTAAACATAGTGTCATCAGGGTGGCAAATACCCTGTAAATATTGTGCCAGCCCAAAACGATATTTACTGAAATTATCTTTCCTAATTCCTAGAGTTTTTTATAATATGCACAAATAGTTTATATTATTTATATTTTTTACAGTGTAAAGATATGTTTTATATTGTTCATTTCCTTAACGACAATACTGTGGAGTATGTTCCAAAGGAATGGCTTAATGGAAACAGCGAGTGTATGTGGCCAAAATGTAGCATGACTTCATTAAAAGGAATGCGCCGGAAGAGACAGATTCCCAATAAAGATTGGGAAAGATACAAAATACGAATTTTATCTACTGCAGGTAAACACACACATATGTGTGTGTGTGCTTGTGTGTGTGTGTGCGTTTAAGTTATACCTGGTTTATTAATATTACTTTAATGCACAATCAACTCACATTTTTGTTACTTTGTATTTTTTTGACTACTTTGTTACAGACTGTGAGGAAAGAGCATTAGAAAAGTTAAAAATATCTGATGAAACAAGTGATCTTGCTTCAGAATATGAAGGTAATTCATGTCGTAGGAAAACAACATCAAAACGATTATCCCCATCATTATTTGCTTCTCAAATTCATGGCAATATGTCTAGTGAAGATGATTCTGATTTCAACATGCCTACATCTCTTCAGAAGGCTGTCATTTCTGTAAGCTATAAAGTGACTTTATTATAAAGTAAGTTATAAAGTGACTTTATTATAAAGTTATTAAAAACTATAAAGTGACTTAACTAAAAACAAGTTTTTCTCATTAACTTGCTTACGTAATGAAAAAAATGTTAAATAATTATTTTAAATGTGGAAACAAAAATATTTATTTAAACATGGCTTACTCTTGTTGATTACAATCAACAAATTTTTATTTTCTTAAATTAGAAAAGTTTTACTAGATTTTAATAACTAGCATAAAATATTTTAGACATCAACACCAGGTAGCCAACCATTACTGCCAATACCACATCATGCTGTAAGTTTTAAACATGTTGCTTGATAGCAATACTATAAGTTAAAATTTGTTAATGTTATTATTAGACATTTAAATTTGATATATGATTAGAATGTTTTTCGAGAAATGCAACACCAAGGAAAATCTAGTCAAAGCTTTGTGTCATTACTAAATGATCCTGATGAAATATATTTACCCTCAGTAAGATTTTTGTAAATTTTATTTTAGTAATTATAAGTTTGCTGTTAAGTAGAATAATTATAATTGAAGATCATTAAATTTAAATATGCATAAATGTAATTAAACTAGAATTTTTTTTAAAATTGTTTATGTTGATATACTAATAATATATTTTAAATATATTTTGTTGAGTTATATCAGGAGTTCTTGCCAATCCCATACACCAAAAATTCCACTAACACACTTACACCAATCACACAGTCAATTGAATACCGATTGTCCTCCATTGAAAATTTACTTAAAGGTGAAAAATCTTTTAATGTACATATATTAATTTGTCTAACTTTAAATACTTATAACAGTTCGATTTGATTAGATTGAGTAAAATCTGTAACGTCTGCGACAAAAGAGATTAAACATTTGATAGAGCGTATGCCAATTGGTCATACTGAAGAAAGTTTATTTACGAAATCAAGCAGCATAGAAGAGTTAGATGCTGTTTTGTTGCAATGCCGGGATGAAAAAATGGCCTCACTTTTTGCAAGTTTTACTTAAATATTATTGAAAAACATTTTAATAAAAACTCCGGTTGCATCCATTGAAAAATTAAAAATTCGAATATTTAACCTTTTTTTATATAATACAATTTTTTATATAATTTGAATTCATATATAAATTTTATTTTTTAGTAATCACTTATATATATTTATGTATGTGTTTATACACCTTTGTGTACTTTTAAATTGTTTACTTTCTTTTTCTGAATGTAGATTAACTGGCTAGCAACAGCAGGTGGAAAGTATATATCTGATATGGTACGAAACATTTTGAATGTTTTCATGACTGATGAGTTACAGATGAGTTGTTGTCGTTCTGGGAAACGCTCAAACAAATATTCAATTGAGGCTTTTGTAAAGTTTATTGCAAGTAAGCAAAGTAGCTATTCCGTTAGAGTTAACCGTTTGTCAAGTACAAGTACTTATTGATAAAGTTGACATTAACCCTTAATAAATTAATTAATTTTTTGTATAATCGAAATAATAAATAATAATAAACTGATTTTAGTTGCTGTTCGAAGGCATTGCAAAAATGCTACAGACAAAGATGTCAATAAAGCCATCACCGCTTCACTGCATAACTCAGCAGATCGTGGTGGTAGACGTATGCATCGAGAGAAGAATGAATAAATAAATTTAATGAAAAGTTATTGTAAATAAATAAAATGTTTGTAAATAAGTTTATAACAAAAAGCAAGAAGCATATTATTTTTCATATATATATATATATATATATATATATATATATATATATATATATATATATATATATATATATATATATATATATATATATATATATATATATGTATATATATATCAGATTTCATGTAAAAAGTTAGTGTACTTTCGTTCTGAAAGTGGTTTTAAGCGATATAAGTATTATTGCCACACGTGGGCCACTCCAACGCCATCCCATAGTGAGGAGTGGTAAATATATGGCTAATACATACTTCCCACACGTGGGCCAGATGAACCTTTGCGCACAAATGAAGTGTGGCTTTCGTTCTTATTTAGTGTGGTTTTAGTGCTATAAGCATTAAACCCACATAAGGCCCGCACTAAAGCCATCCCATAAAGAAGTGTGGTAATGATATGGCTAGCAAATACTTCCCACGCGTGGGCCATTTGAACTTTTGCGCACAAATTAAGCGTGGCATTTGTTCTTATTTAGTGTGGTTTTAGTGCTATAAACATTAAAGCCACATATGGGACGCATCAGCGCCATCCCATAAAGGAGAGTGGGAAATATATGGTTAACATGCAATTGCCATATATGGCCCACGTTAAATTTTCTTGTCGGGAAGCTTATAAATTATTTTTAGAATATTCGATAATACTTTTCCATGTTTTGCGTTGAGATTCGCTAGGTTCTCTCATTTGTATCACAAACAACATTTCGGCAGGGTCAAGGTTAGGGTTAGGGAGGAAATTTTCTACAATGTAATTATTCTGTTGCCATAGTCAATTTTCCGCTGTTTGTAGGTCCTGTAATAATTGTATTTTCATTATACACATCTTGAGTAGGTTAAAAAATAATAAATTTAACTTGCGAATTGGTTTCTTCGTCTTTGAAATCAGTTTCTTTGAAAGTGTTTTCACTTTGAAAGTGAAAACATTTTTCGTTTAATATTTCGATTATAGATCTATCATCTTTTTTTTTCTAAAGGTTTATCTGTAGGTTGTTCTGTAGTTTTGAGTTTTTGTTCAATAGGTTTTTCTTTTTTTTCTTTCATTTTTTATATTATTAATAAAATAAAAAACAATTTTTTTAATTTATATATTTTTTTTTACATAAAAAAATTTACAAAAAACGGTCTAAAATAATTTTTTTAATGTCCATTCTTGGTATGTTATCTAATGCGTAAAGTAATTGTTCTATTGTCCCGTTACGATTCCATATTTTTATCATTTGAAAACTTTTTTCTTTCATATATTTATAATCGTCTTCAATAAAATCGAGTTGCACCTTTCACAGTTTCCGTGCACCTTTAAATATCTTCCACAAGGTTTCCAATTGATTGCCAATCGTCTTGCTAATTCTGTTAGTAATATAGTGTCCTCTATTAAGTTATGATTCGTTTTTTTTGTCTAAAAGACAAGAAAAATTAAAGTGTATTCTATTAAAATCTTCACAATGCTCACAATCTTTTTCATAACAGCCTAGATGACATACAAAACTCAAACATTCAAGTAAACATTCTGTACAACAACTTAAAAATGCTTCAGGGAATAACTCGCGTCCGTATAGAGTGATTAGAATTAAACGAGAAGTAAAAAATCCTTTTTCATAGTGATAATATTGAAATTCATTTTCTGTATTTCCTACTAAATAAAAATTTTTTTAAACCAATTTCTTTTAACTTGTTTTCGAGTTGTAGGGTTGTTAGTTTTTGATCAAAAAAATAAAACTCACTTTTTTTTATTTACAAAAAAAATTTTTCAAACTTATATTCTTTTTACTATCGCATAATAAAGGTATCAAAACTTTTTGATTAAAAATCGCCATTGTATAATAATGCTCTGATTCTTTTATAATATTTTTTTCAATTTGAAGTAATGTTTGGATGTGTTTATCACTACAAAATTTTCCATATCAGGTAAAACTTTTGAATTTGCTTCTCGTATCGGTTCTAAAAGATAATGATTTCGAATTTCAGTCATGACTCCGTCATCAAAAACATAATTTTTTTGTGTAAATCTTTTTAAAGAAACAATAACGTGTGTTTGTATTTTAACTTGATTGTAGTTGAAATTCATTCTATTTTGTTCGATAGGTTGTTTTTCTTTTACTACTGCAAAAGGGAGTTCTATAAACAATCTTTTAGCTGCAAAAGTATCAAAACCGTAACATAATTTGAAAATAAAAGTTTAGAATTGGGTACTCCTTGTGCTCTATTTTTGCAATAATTTTCCTTTTCTTCGTCTCCGTTGACGCTGTGAACACTATAACATTTAGGTCCCATAGCAAAAGCTTGAGCAATGTAATAGGAAGGTGCTATTTTGTTTTGAAAATGATCTGTTAATTTAGCGTAAAGAGTGGAATAGAAAGTTTTTTTATAATTGGAATAATCCATCCAACGATCGCCAAATTTTGAAAAATAAATCCATTCTTCTACTTTTTCGCGAAATGTTGAGGAAAGTGTGTTGTGTTTTTTTTTTTTTTTTTGCGTAATAAAAAAACAACCAGAATCTGTTATTACTAAATGTTTTTCTGCTCCATGATTTCTTAATGCTTGACCCAATTCCCAACTAAAACGTCCCACGTTGAGTTTAGCATTAGACAAAATTTGCGAAGCCACAATACGTAAAGATTTATTTATTAATTTGCATTTTTCGGTGGTAGTTAAAATGAGAGCGTTTATATGATCTTTTATTTTTAAAAGTTTAAAGACTTCTTCCATTTCTTGATGATTGTTTTCATCGTGAAATAAAGTACTGATTGTTTTGACATCGCTAATTAAATTGAGAAGATTTTCATTATAATAATCATCATAATTAAAGTCAACAGTCTTGTATTAATCTAAATATACTTTTTTTTCAAAAACGTCCAATTTATATCTTTCAGGTTCAACGCCAAAAAATAGCGATCCGTTATATAATAAATTTTGAAAATGAAAAGGGAGTAATAATTTAATATTTTCATCACTTTGTCTTTCTCCAATTAAAACATGACGAATGTTTTGAAAATTTTCAATCATGTTTTGAAAAGCTTTTTCTTCGTGATTGATAAAAGCAGTATTTAGTTTTTGTGCAATTTGTTGACTTAATGTTCCGTAATGTCCGTTAATTTGTAATTCACAAGAAGTGTCGACTACTTTGTCTCCCTTTTTAATGGCTTCATTTCTTTTTTCCATATTTCTTTTTACCATTTTTTGAGCTAACGGATAGCGCCATACAGGATGTACTTTGTAGATTTTTTCAACAACACATCCACAACACGTTGTTAACCATATTAAAGTGTCTAAAAATTCGCAGATTTCATAAAAACTTAATTTCATGACCAATTTAATTGTTTTGTCTTTTCTATACCGTATTTTCCATTGCTTTTTACATAACGTTTAGATACAATTTCAGTAGGAGAATAATCCTGTAATGATATGATTTCTTTTTCTACCATAGGTAAAACCACCCACTTGATCTTGATATTTTGGTTTCATGGCAATTTGACAATGAACTAAAGCGCTAGTTGAAAATCCGTTTAAATTAACGCGATGACATTTTTGAATAACATCGTCTAAAGTAGTGCTCTCCAAATCAAAAGAATATTTCATGTGGAAAGGTAAAGGTTTTATTGGAGCCCCACCGTATTGACCATTTTCGTCCATAAAAAATAAATAACCTCTTAATAAGTTATTAATTTGAGTTCTTTTAATTTAGGTTCAGAGTATTCTGTATCGATGGCGTATTTTTGTGTACCGTTAGTTGACATGCCACCTTGAATACTCTTTTCAATCATTTTTTGATGTTCGTTGGTCGGAGGAAATTAAATAGGAATTAAACTGATTGTAGAATTTAATTTGCTAATAAAACTAAAAATGCTGACATGATTAAGAATATAAAACTTCGTAAATTTAAATGTTCTTTCGTCGAAATCAATCATAACATAACCTAACACTGTATCGAGCAAAGTATAAATATGTAATAGAGATTTTCAAGTTTTTAAATTTAAAAAGTTCCACAATTTTTGAACACACTCATAAGCTTTTTTCATTTTTTTAATTTCTTCTTGTAAATTTTTGGACTTTATTAAATCGTTTTGAGCAAATAATTCAATAGGTGGAATTGTTTTATATTCAATGTTTAAAAGTTCGTCTGTTATTTGAGAGTAAGAAAATAATGTTTTTTTAATAAAACAGTTTTTAAACTCTTGATTGTCGGTTAAATGATTAATTTCAGGATGAAAAGGTCGTAAATAATGCAACATGGTGTTGACAATTTGGTTTTGAGCTTTCTGAGATAACATACTACTAGCTTGCTCTAGCGAACAATTTAAAATTTTCATGCCATCCACAATTTTAATATATTTACCAATGCAGATAATAATAACTTTGCTCACATTTTTAGATATAACAAAAACATATTTCATGCTACTATATTTTATAAAAGCGTTAACAGGTGTTGCTTCAGATTCGCCAGAATGACCGTATAAAGGAATATCCAATATTTTTTTTAAACCTTCTACAATCATAATACGATTGCCAAAAGATGCGTTGTGTGCAAAAATAGGAGAAGATAAATGTTGACTATATCTTTCTAAATTTTTGTTGCAATAATCATGAGCTAATCCATATACTTGTACTGAAAAATGATCGTGATCAATAACTAAATAATCTTCGAATGTGTTGAGTAAAACATTGCATTTATTTAAAACTTTTTCTCTATTTTTTACATCTTAAATAAAATCTGATAAACTAAATTTCTTTTCAAATTGATTATTAAAAGAAATCAACATGCAATGATACCATAGTTCGTAGACAGGTTGCTTCATTTTTCTCATGAGAAACAAAAATAATAGGTTATCTGTATTTTGACTGCCTACTTCATTGATACATTTGCGAAAGATTTTGATTAAAAAAATGGATCATCTAACAACTTAATATTGTCTTGATCAAAGTATATTTTCAGCTGATTTTCGGTCATGATAAGTGAAGCCAATTGTTTCATATAATCAACAAGATCTCCACAGGGTATTCTCACATAATCACTTAACAAACCGTTAGTGGCAGGTAGATATTTAAATTTTTCCCACCATCTACAGCAAATATAAAACAAACTTGATACTTTAAATAAATCTTGTTTTATTTTTTCCGATTCATTATTGATTAAATAATTTTGCACATTCAAAGGCAACATGAAGAATTCTAAACGACCTACTCTTTGAAACATCATATTAACAACTTGAATACTTTGACATTGTAAATACGAATATCGTTATGATTAAATCTTTCAATTACTTAAAGAGTCATGCAAGAAAATTTATTTTTATAAATCTCAGATTGACGTATTTTATCTACAGGATATCTACAAATAGAACATAAAGGATTTTCTTCTTGCCATAATAAATTTCTTTTTTCACATATTATATTTAAATTTTAAAAACGAAGTAAACATATTTCATAAGCAAATCCAAATAAAGTTTCTGCTAAGGCTATTAAATCATAAACTCTCAATTCCATTTTTAATTTTTCTATATTTTCACAAGCAGAATTTAGCTTTTCACAAAATATTTGTCTATGTGTTTTGAGGAGTTAGAAAGTCCTGGTTTAAAATATTGAGGTAAACACGTTAAAGAATTTCTTTCTAAACTTTCAATAGTATTTTCATAATAAAAATCCATTGAGTGATCACGTGTCCTTGTTCATCCAAATCAAAACATTCTGTTGCTAATTTTTTATGAATACATTGAATTACAATACTGTGACAATGATAACTCAACTCGGATAAAGGTTTGACTTTCAAAGTAGCATTCTCTTCCGACTTCGTAATACTAGTTTCACAATCAAACGTCATTAAAAAAGGAAATAAGTTTCTACTTGTGCACATGAATGATTTTTGCGGACAACAGTGACTAATACAGTTGTTGTATGTAAATTTATCCGCTTTATAATAAGCTTCACATTCATGTAAATCTGTAGTAAATTTTTGACCGCATTCTGAACATTGAAAAAGAACACGTGTCTTGTTTGCAGAAAAATGAACAGTAGAAAATTTTTCATTCAATATGCTTATAGCGTGAAAAGAATTTTTTTTTTGAAAAAAAAAATTTTTTATGGTGTCGATTGTTTTTCTACGTTGATTAGCTTTATTTTTTTCTCGTCATTATTCAAAACTCTTTGAGAATCTTGATCGTCTTTGGTAATGTTTGCGCTTTCATATACCCCTTTTAATAATTCTGTAAGAGTGCTTATATATTGCAATTTTAATTTAGAACGCAATAAAGG
Organism: Hydra vulgaris; assembly: GCF_038396675.1. Lineage (NCBI taxonomy): Eukaryota > Metazoa > Cnidaria > Hydrozoa > Anthoathecata > Hydridae > Hydra > Hydra vulgaris. The sequence goes on from NC_088924.1 coordinate 793,334, forward strand.
AATTTTGGTATTATTTTTGTTAACGGCAAAAATTTTAATGTTAATTCGATCAAAATTTTTTCGAAGGCAAAACAGTGACACAAATCAATCAAAGTTTGAAATGACCTATTTTTAAATTATTTTTTTAAATTTTGTAACACGTTTTTTCTAGTAAAAATATTTTGCTTATCTTAATTTTCAAAAAGGAGTTGTAAAATATTTTCTTCAGATTGTAAATCGGTTGTATTTTTTTCGGAAACTTTTTTATTCCGTTCTTTAATTGTAGCGACATTCCATTGACGAGCCAACAAAAAGATAAGAAAAGCAGAATATAAACATAAACCCGGTTCAAACAAAATACTATAATCCAAAAACAATTTTCATTTTTGTTCATAAGATGGTTTAGTAAAAGAAAGTCCTTTTTCTAAATTTAGTAAAAGATAGTTTAGTAAAAGAAAGTCCTTTTTCTAAATTTTGCCATTGTGTTGTAGAATGAGGTCTATACCATTCTCCAAACCATTCGTCTACATCAATTTCTTTGCTTCTATTTTGTTGTCTTTTAAATAAAAGTAGTTTTTGTTTTTTTTCGTAAAATGTTTTGTCGTGTTTTTTCTTTTTTTAAATTTGTTCATCTGTCATGAGCATTTTCTTTTATAACCTGACAATTCGAAACTTCGTAATTCCATCATTGATATTTCTGTTGAATTAGATAGAGATTTGATTTTGATATTGCATAATCGTATCAACCTCCATCCGCTATCGTTTTCTAAAATATTAAAAACTCTACAATGATTGGCATCTTGAATAAAACGTAAATTAGTGGGCCCTTGTAAAGGTTTTATAAAATATACAGGTGAATTGTAACAACGTTTCCTTATTTTACAATAACCATCTTCAACAGATTTGCAACATAAAGTAACAATATTATAACCAAATAAAAAACTTTAAGACAAGTCAGCAAAATGAATACTGTTTTTCATTTGCATTTTAAACCCTTCCAATGTTTTTTGTTCCATGTGATAAACAATTTCATCCGGACTTTGAACTTTTGAATGAAGTTGCAATTCTTCCACAATATCTTCATCTTTATGTTCATCTTTGATGTAAAAAAAATGTTCAGTGTATATAGTGTTGATACTAAATTTAATTTCCTCAGTTTGAATTCAAATTTCATTTTTTTTTATATCTGAAAAAAAAAATTACATTTGTTTTTTATAAAATTCCAAAATATCTGAATGAACAGTTATACTTTTAAATATTTTTCGTAATTCTAATTTATCATTAACAATTATAAAGATATCAATAATATTACAAACTCGTGATAAAGAAACGTAATAAAGACTATTATTAAAAGCCTTTAAATTAAAATTAACAACTGCTTTCTTCACTTTACTTCCTTGAGCTTTATGCACAGTAAAAGAAAAAGCTAATTTTAAAGGTAAACCCAATCTTGAGCCTACAACAGCAGGAGAGCAATCTAAAATCTCATTTTTTACGCACTCAATTTTGACTTTTTTTTAATTCACATTGACCCAAACAGCATTATTTTCTATTAAAGTGACTATACCAACAGTACCCTTGCACAAACCTTCCTCAACATTGATATTTTTCACGAGCATAACAACGGCACTCGTTTTAAGATAAACAATTGCTGGAATTTGAAACGAAAACTGTATGTTTGGATTTTTAATAACATCTTTAGCATAAAACCAATAACCCTCGTGTTTTATACTCTCCATTTTTTTATAATTATAAACATCAACTTTCATATTTCTAAAAAATAATCTCGTATATTTATTATTCAAATTCTCATCATTTTCAAAACAACAAGACATAAAATAATCAATAGTTTGCTCTGAAACTTGTCCAAAACGTATTTCGTTTAAAGCTCCAAAAAATTGCGCATCTTCTTTTTGTCTAAAATATTCAGTTAAAACTAGAATTTCCGTCATGTATTATTGCCATATTTTGGATTTAAAAACTAATTCTCCTTTGACAGGTGGTAATTGAAAAAAATCTCCACAAGCAATAACTTGTATACCACCAAATAGTTCATCATAACACTGTTTAATTTTGCAAGCAATTAAATGTATCAAATCAAATGTTTCAGCGTTAACCATTGAAGTTTCATCAATAACTAAAACATCAGTTTCCAACCAACATTTTTTAATGTCAGGATGCATATGTCGTTTATAATAATCTAAACTTTTAACACCTGTTTCTATACCAGCAAAAGCGTGTATAGTTACACCATTTATTAAATGAGCTGCTTTTCCTGTACTCGCTGTAACATGTATTGTTCCATAAATTTGTATACTTTGAGCATCTTCTTTTACGATATAACTTTTTCCACAACCAGCATCTCCAGTAATAAAAAAATTGATTCCTTCATCAAGCCATTGAAGAGTTTTTTGTTGTTGTAAAGATAACATTTTAATTATTTTTGCTGGAAAAAAATTATTTTGAATATAAATACATAATAGCATATTTTACAAAAACATCATAAAAATAATGTTCGTATCATTGATTTTTTCCAGTTTATATGAAAAATTGTCTTGACCATTAACAATCGACAAAAACTTTATAGCCAACATTTCATCCTCACTCAATATGTTTTTTTGTCCACTTAATTACTTTAGCAACTTTTTGTTTTCATTTTCTCTTACTTTATTCATCTAAAAAAAATGACATTTAATTAACTTGTTCAAAACATTTTTCACAATATATAAATGAACAACTTCGCTTCCAAATTCCAGAATATTTAAATTCATAACAATCTTCACATTCGTTTAAAAAATGTTTACAATTTTCAATTTCTAGACATTTTTCTTTCACATGTCTTAATAAATCTTTTTTAGATAAATTTTTATAAAAATAATAAAAACTTTCAAAATTCAAATTCAAATAAACATGATGATGTATTTATATATTGAAACACCATTAAAATCAATATAGAAGGTATTTTTCGATCTTCTTCAATAAAAAATTGATCCCATTCGTAATTCAAAAAACATAATCTACACGATTTACATAAAGTTTGTCTTGAAGTAAACGCGTGCTGTCTAACTTTTTCCAAAGTCTTCGGATGATTTTGATTGTATTTATATATGCTTTCCATCAAAAAATCCAAATCATTTTCTGCTACTTCCATTTTTATTATGTAATCTAATAAAAATTTATTTTAAATGATATGAAAAATTATAAGTTAAATTTGTTTTTTCCATTTGATATTTCTTCACGAGATCGTTTCGTATACATTTTTTTTAGTCTTATAAATATTTCTCGACAAGTGCCACATGATTCGAAATCGCAAAGTTCTTGATAAGTATCACATGGAACGGAATTACAAATCTCACAATCGTTTGAAGAAAGCAAATATTTTTCTAATTTACCACTTGCATCAGATTTTACAACATAATCTAATAATCCATCAAAATGAAGACCTTCTTTGACTACTTGTCCATATAAATCAAATTCTTCAAAGGTTGTTTTTGACATTTTTTTATTATGTAATCTAAAAAATAACAAAATATTAAAAAAAATACAAAAATGATTAAAAAAAAATACAAAAATGAATCAATACCAATATAACCCATATTTGTTATCATAAACACTCTTTTTTGTTTCAGAAACATAAATTTAATTTTTTTTATCTGTACAATCTAAACACAATTGTTCAAGACAAATACAATTAAACAATTCTTGTACTTTGTATTTATGAATAGGAAAAGTCATGTTTAAAAAATACATTGTGAAACCAATTTTGATAGAGGCTTTTACTATCATGTTGTAAAATTCTTCGACTTTTTCAACAGAATATCGACAGCTAAAACAAATAAGTCTATCTTCATTATATTCTAAACAATCACACATGGCCAAAAAACGGATTTCGTTTTCTTGATTTTCATAAATTTCCAAAAGCTGTTCTTGAGTCAAGTTGAGTTTATGAGAAGCTTTTGTTAACATTTTCATTTTTTTTATTATGTAATCTAAAAAAATATTTTACATAATAAAAAATGCTACCAAAAAACTATAACCAAAAATTCTTCTTAATTCAATATAAATATGACAAGAATTCAAATTACAAAATACACAAACAGGGAAACAATCACATTGTGCAATTTTACAAAGAGCGTCATATACAAAATCACGTTTTTTACAAATAACATGGAGTAATATTTCCATACACTCCATTATTTTTGCAACTTTTTCACATATTTCCAAATCGTGTTGACTTAAAACCCATCCTGAGAATGCCAATTCCGCTAAACATTGTAAAAAATTTTCTTTCTCAATTTTTTAGGTTTTTTCTTTTGAATAACTGATAACTTGTAGTTCTTTTGGTTTTATTTCACAAACTTCTTTTACAAAATGATCAAATTGATCTTAAGTCATTTCTTTACTCGGTTGAAATTCTTCCGATGGAAATAGAGGTAAAAAGTGATCATACCCACATTTTTCAACACCATCACGAATGATCCTATAACTATCATCTCCTATGAGTTCAATGAAGAGAGGCCAAGGTCTTTATTCACAATTTTATCGTCGACGATATCGCAACCCCATCTTCATTTTGAACAATTTCCATTTCATAAATTACATCCATTTTTTATGTAATCTAAAAAATAACTACAAAAAATTTTTTTAGTATAGTATTATTTTCAAATATTTCAAGCACCATTTCTTTAATGATTTCTTCGTGAATATATCGATGAATGTGATCATAATTTCTTTTACAAGATTCACAAACATTAAAACCAGTACAATTTTCTTTGAACAAGATTCTGCTTCTTGCATTAACATTCCTATCGCTTGACTATTATCATAAATAGCAGCTGTTTTTAACAAAAGTAGAGTGATTAAATTTTCAACATGAAATTTAAAAGACATTTTTTTAATATGTAATCTAAAAAAATACAATAAAAAATAACAATATAAAATGAACTAAAAATTATTTTATGAGAAATTTTTTTTGTTCGTTCATTGCATAAACATATTTAGTCTTTCGACAATTTGGACACAATTCTACGTATTGACATGTTGTTAGTGCTGGAGTCATAAAACTATTCGATGGTCGTGCTATTATTTTTACCCTTTTTTATTATGTTATCTAAAAAAAAAAAAATTTTATCATCAAATCATATACATCAATAACTAAATGATCTAAAAAATTTCTTTCATTGCATTCAATTCATTCTTTGCATTCGATTCATTCATTGCATAATCAATTTTATTCTTTTGAAATTGTTTGAATTGTACGTATTGACATGTTGTTAGTGCTGGAGTCATAAAACTATTCGATGGTCGTACTATTATTTTTACCATTTTTTTATTATGTAACCAAAAAAAAATTATAGCTTGTAATATAAAATTGTGCATTTATTTATGAAATCTAAAAAAAAAGTACTCAAATATTCCATCGTATTTAAAAACGAACGTTGTAATTGTTCACGAAAAAATAAAATTTTTTCAGTCTTATTTTGAAAATAAAAATAGTTCATTATTTCATTGCGAAATTCAGGAACATTTTTTTCAATGTACTCAATCATAGCCACATCTCTTTCTTTTTGTTTTTCTTTCTCTGTTGCTATTTCCCTATTCAGCCATTCAATATTTTCTTTATTTGTAGTAACTAAATTGTACATAGCTTGCATATAAAGTTGTAAAGTTTTTAATCTTTCTTTAAAACAATCTTTTTCAGCATCTTCTCGTATTAATTTATTCATTTCGTCCATAGCTTCTTTTAGTCTGTTGACATGAAAATTTTTAACAAAATGTTTAGCATTTCACAATATTTAACAAAATATTTTACTTTTTTATATTCAAAAGCGATATCATCATTATGTTTATCCAACTTTTTGTATATATGAGACATGTATTTTCCATATTTAAACTCATGAAGGAAATCCATTTTTTATTAGTTTACCTAAACAAAATACAAAGTTTAATACAAAGTTAAAAAATACAAACATGATACAAAAATAGTATACCAAAAGTTTCATAAAAAATTTTACTCATTAAGAATATTAATAAAAGTAGAGATAAAATAATTTTTAATTGTTTTTTTTTAACATTAATCTTTCTTCATGCTTAGATAAATAAATAAAATCTTTCATGTCTCGATTTGTTTTCATATACTTAAACATTGCATTGTCTCTTCTTATAAATTCTTCTACTTCTTTTGTTACGATGAAATCATCTTCTTCAGTTGCAAGATTAGAAATCGCAATCATATGAGTTAACAATTCTATTAACAAATTTCGTAAATATACATTTTCTTTCATGACTTTAATGTCCATTATTTTTTCAATCTCCTTTAATATCCCATCTTGATGTTCGTCGTTAGATAAAAATTCTTTCACGATAACAAAATGAAAATAAAAAACTTGAGATATTTCTTCCAAACATTTCCATAATTCGCTTTCAGAATGATGTGCTTTAAAGTATTTGGTAAACCAATTAATTTTTTCTTTGTTCCAGCTACCATTTTTAACCCAAGTTTCCATTTTTTTAAATAAGTTGTCTAAAAAAATTTACAATAATAAAAAAAATAAATACAAGTGAACAGATAAATAATTAAAATCATATTCTAAATCGTGAGTACATTCAATATGTTTATAACTATAAGTTAACAATTCTGAAAATTTTTCTGCAATAATTTTTAACCTATTTAAATAATTATAAATAATACTATGCTTTTCCATTGCATTCATACCATCTAACAAAACTATTTCTACTGAATCCATATTAAAATCTTTTTCTTTATAATGACAAGTGTTTTGAATCTTAGGAAAAATTTCCAAGTAAACTTCTAGTTTATTTAACGAAATAATTTGAATTGCTTGCATAAAAAATGTCTTCATTTTATTAAAATCTTCTAGCACATTAGTAAATGAATTAGTATAAAGGTTTTCAACGTAACCCAGTATTCTTGATAAACGACGATATTGTTCTAAATTGTGTCGTAAAATAGTATCCCAAGCACGTTTGATATCATACCAGCAATTCAATTTTATTAATTTTCTAAAAAAAAAAATTTACAGCAAATATAGCAAACATTAACATTAAAAAATTTATTAAATTTTTAAAAATTTTAAAAATTTTAAAAATTTATTAAATTTATTAAATTAAAAAATTTATTAAATTTATATAAATTATTTTCAACTAAATATTCATTAATGTCTGTTTTTTTTATAAAGATACAATATCCATAACCAACATTTTCTTCATCTTTTTGTGGACGTTGAAAAGAAATATTATTCTCAGTAACAAAACTTTTTTTCATTTGTTTACCATTAGGTCCACATTTCAAATGTAATGACACAATTTATAAAAAGCCATTTTAAAATGGCATCATAAGGTGTTGATCTCATCATGATATACAAATCAATTTCTTTGTCCTCATGGTTATTGCATTTCATATTTACATTCATTTTCATTAAAAATTGATAATTTTTATAATAAAATGGCACACTAAAACAAACTTTGATTTCATTTTTTAATTACTCATAAAATTTTCAAAAATCCATATCTTACTACCGTGCCCGTTATTATTGTGCATTTCTTCTAAAATGGATAAACGTAAATGTAAATTCACAATTTTACTATTATGCAATCCATTGAATAAGAAACTTGGATTATCGGTATAAATGGTAATAGAAGGTCTCACATTTTCTTCAATTCTATAAGCCATAATTTTTTTTAATAATCTAAAAAAAAAATAAAAAACTATAAATATAAAAAAATATTACAAAATTTAATTTCCAGTGGAATGAAAACCACCCTTTCTTTCTACATCTTTAATCATTGACATTTTCACTTCATGGCAAGAACATCTATCAATTTCTATTACATTTTTTATAGCTTTAAATGATTTCACAAATCCCATTTGAGCAACAGCATCTCCACATTTAATAATATAATCTTCTTTCAAATGATTCATCAATATCATTTTAATTTCATCTTTATAATCAGCGTCTATTATGCCTGGAGAATTCAACACAAATTTTGAATATATGTGTCCTACTAAATCTGGTTCTTTTAAATCGATATAGACTCCAGTGCTTACTAAAATACGTTGGGTAGGTTGAAGTATATAATCTTTGGTACTTCTCAAATCAAAACAAGCGCTTTCTTTTGTTTCATAATAAGACCATTCTTTAGTATCTCTAATTTCGATTCTTTTAAACTCTTTTGCTTCATAAAAAGACAATTGATTTTGTTTGTTTTTTATTTAATCATCTAAAAAAAATTTTCAATACATACAGTATGTTCAAAAGAATAAACTACATGTTCTCTTTTCTCGAATTGCAATAAAAACAAATAAAGCAAAATAAATATATTTTTTCACAAAGTTCACAGTGACCGAATCAATGATAATAAAACTCAAATTGTTTTAAATCCTTTTCGTTTAACGCTCTATTAAAAAGTTCATTTATGCAGGATAGTAAAGGCTCACTAGTATTAAATTCTGTATCAATTTACATATTTAAAAATAAATCATCGATTTTTTTTACTAATTTTCTATTGTAATGTTCTACAAGTGAAGATTTTTCTAATTTAACACTACCATCAAAATGCTTGTATTTCAATTTTACAATTTCCATTTTTGTTCTTTCATAATATGTATTCTCTTAATTTTCCATTTTCTTGCAATCTAAACACATTTTTATATCTCACTAACTTCAACAGAAAATGTTGATGATTAAACAAGTTTTTTTCCCCCCTTTTTATATAAAATGGTAGTCATAACAACATAATCTCTTTCATTAAAATAAAATAAAAGTAACAAAGTACAAAGTTTAAAGTTCATCATACCACACTTTGAACTTTAAACTCACATGACATCATTACGTAAGGAATAACCATTTAAAAAAAAAACTTGTTTAGTACTCGTTTTTTTAATCTTGTAATTCATCTCAAAACAGTATAAAAGGAGCTCATTTTAATTGAAAAAAGTTATCCAAACACAACTGAAAAAAAATGGAAAACGACTTTGAAACTGTTTATTGCAATGACAAAAACTTTTTCAAATTTGCAGAAATAGCAGCATTTTGATTTTATTGATTTTAAAGAAGAAAAAAACATAAAAGATAAACAATATTCAACTGTTTCTCTTAAACCACTTGCACAATTCAACTATGTTAAAAAAGAGTTGATCTACAGACCAAAAAACGAGGGCTGCGAAATCTTATTACCATGGAAGTACAGAGATATGTGTGATCTCAACAAAACAAATTATTTATTCAGAGCAGAATTGAAATTAACAAAAGACGACAACAAATTTAAAATTCTCAAAGGTGAAATGACTAATAATTTGGTTTTTAAATTTAATCACAACAAATGACCAAAAAAGTATTGGAAAGTCTAATAAACAGTATGCAAGCTGCTCAAAACAGAGCCTATCTGACGGTTGTTTACCCTAAAACGCTTATGTTAAAAACTGTAGAGTTTAACGGTTATACGATACGTTTAGCAAAAGAAGAAGATGAGATTCATATTACAGAGTATGAAAGATTATTGGCTGTAGAACCTTCTTTCCACAACTCCATCAATAAAAATAGTGTCCCTAGAAGTTACAATCAAATTTCAAAAAGGCCTGTGCTGAGTTTGCTGAAAAAGAAGCGAGTGAGGCGAAAAAAGCAAAAGTCGAACCAGAAACAGCAGAAGAAGAAGAAGAATTATTTTTTTTTTGTAATTTTTTAGTTGAATTAAAAAATATGTTTTATTAATCAAAAACCTTGTTTTTTTTTTCTTATCTATTTTCCTATATAAAGGGTAAAAAAAATAATTCTAGTTCATTTTTGAAAGAGAAAATGACTAGCAAGCAACTTGAGGAAAGTCTCATCAAAGCTGTTCAACTTTTTATCCAGATAATGAATTACATCCAATGTTGTTTGAATTTCACCATTTAAATAACACGTATGAAGAATGGCAAGATATTATATTTTCTTATTTAAGAAACTTTAACTTGGAGTTGAACTTGGAAGAAGAAAAATGGAAGGATTTGTATTATATATTTATAGCTAAAGACTATGAAAACTGCCTTCATTTGTTTGAAAAAGCTTCTCGTCGCTATATGAATTTTTGCAGAACAATTGCCCTTATGGAGGACTAGCATGTTTGCAGTATGTGACATGATTAACGATGGTTTTTTAAATATAACAGAAACAACAGTGGAAAAACAACATGAAGAATTAAGAAAAAAACTAGTTTCATACTTTGGACAATGTTCGCGTGTATGTTCTTGAGTCATATTATGTTGAAAATGATCTAAACATACACTTTCATTATTAACATATTTTGGAAGTTTACTAAATTTTGGAAATAATAAACTGTTTAAATCGAATGAGTATATTTTTTGGTCATTTATTGCTCGTATTACATCCTTCTTCATATTGCCACCTTTATAAAAAATGAGATTATGTTCGTATCTTGAAAACATTCCTTTTAAATATTCGACAACAGACCTACAAAATATAATTTCGCCAGTGTGTTTAAATGTAGGATAGTAGTCTAATCCATGTATATTTTTTAGACAATATAAATATATTTTTTATATTTTTCTTCCAAAATTTCATACTTTTTACAGGTAATTACTTGTGTATGATAAAACTGTTTATCGCTGATTGAGCGTAGACATAACTCTCTTCTACAAGTTTTTCCCCATTAATGATCTTCTCTGCTGGTGTTAAATTCGAAATCCAACAACCACAATAAAAAAATTGTTTTTTATTAAAAAAAGAAGCGTATTCTTTTAATAAAACGAATAAAAAAGAATAAAAAATCAGTTTAAAAAATTTTTTTACACTTTTTTTTATTAAAAAAAAATAAATCGCGTTGATAGAACTATTAAAAAAATTCACAACAATTGCGCTCGGTGCGCGCTTGATGAAGTGTCTAAAAGATACAAACATCATGAAAACAAGTCTGGAAATTCTTCACCCGCATCCAATCATGTAGAAGAAGAACATTAGACAGATAAAAAATTATTTGATTTTTTACAAAATGTACTCGAATCTAAAAGAATAACATTGAATTCTTACGGCATTGAAAAATGGTTTAAAAACAGTAAATTTAACAATTTACTCGATCATCCTCAACTTTGTCCCATTCATCTCGAACACTTTGATAATTTGAAAGAACATCTCGGCAATAACTATATCACAGAAATCTATAAAGCTAAGCTCACTATTTTGTTACTACAAAGAGATATCAAACCTACTTTCGATCAAACAGATGGCGATCAAACAGACGGTTTCGTAGATACGTTTACTACAAAAATAATACCTACCGTCTCCTCTTTGATAGAAAAACAGTTAGAGCTTTAAAAAAGAAATCAGTTAAAAGAAAGATTGAATGAATTATAAAGGAAGGAACCAGTGATAAAAAAACTTTATTTGTTAATATATTACACGCTATTGTAGCACTATTTATTACGAGTTTTTTTAGATTAGAAAAAGAAGACTAAAAAATTGGCTGCAGATGAATCTTCGTGTCGTTTTTTTAAAAATTCTGAATTTAAAAATTATTTTATAGGAGTTTATGCTTTTGATCAACTTAGTCAAACATAGACTCATATTTATATTATTAATAATATGAAAAAAAATGGCTCTTTTATTATTTACAACAATGAAACCACATAAGAAGCAGGAAAACATTGGAGAGTGTGGATGAAAATAGACAAAGCTCATTTTTTTGTTTTGATAGTTTAGGAGAAGAAAGTGTATTACAACAAATTCCAAAACATTTAAGATATAATAGACAATTATTTGAAGCAATAAAAGAAAGAAATAGTAATATACAAATCAACACTAATAATATTAACTACAATGAAGTTGAAATTAATTTTTATATACGACAAACAAATCATTTTCCTACAGAATGGACAGAAGATAATCATGAGTTTTATTAGCTTACTAAATTTATTCTAAAATATAGTAAAATGACTAATAATCAAAACGTATTTTTTTCTTACAACAAATTTCCTTTTTAATGAAATGATAGTAGTTTGTGTGGAGCGTTTGCAGCTTATTTTGTTGCTCTAGTATTTCGCAGTGAAAATGTTTTATATACTGATCAAATTTATTTACCTTCATTGTGCAAATTGATAAATTGTTATTTTTATGAAGTAACAAGTCTTCATGCCTCGCAACTAATTTAAGTAAATTTGTATTCATTTTTTCAATTTGTAAAAAAATAACTATTTCACTATCTCGATGAAACTGCTAATCAACTGTTTGAAAAAGACATGCAATTGCATTTGTATATGAGAAAACAGGAAAAACTGGAACGAGATCTATTGTCTATGAAAATAGAAGAAATTCCTTTGAATCATGATATTTATGAAAAACAAATATTAGCTTAAAATGCAATTAAAAGATTTTTAAAAGACGCCGGATTCTTAAGAACAAATTATGAAGTTAAATGGGATAAATTATCCATATTAGATATTAAGGCTAATCCTTCTGTGTTGAACGAGAAAAATATTTATTACATGGTGCAAAAAGAAATGGATAACATGTACGCAAACAAATACACTCACTTAAAGACAAACAATCAATTTTTAGAAAATCCTATCGATGAGGTCATGACTAAAAATGAAATAAAAAGACAGATTGCTCTGAAGATAGTATAAAGAAAATCATGAAGCGATCAACACACACGCTTTTGCATGAAATTGTAGAAGAAAAATGTGCAACATGCAGCGGTTATTGGGAACTGTTTTTTATCATTCTTCGAGAAAAAAAAAGAAAGAGTTGTTAAAAAACTGTACTGTATTAATTTTAAACAAAGAAACATGGATTTTCAACATCATCACTAAAAGAAGAACAAAAATACTTCTTTATCGTTCGCCTTTTTTAACTTGTAATGGCAAAAAGACTATACTTATAAAACGTTATAAAAAGAAAAAAATGGAAGAAAAACAAATTATCATTTTATTGAATATTTTTTTTGTTTAGAAGATTTTATATAATATTTTTTTTAACAACTGTCTTTTTTTTTAATATACTTCAAACACTTTATCAGTAGCCATATATGGGTTTGAAGGTTTTGTAACAACAGAAACAAAAGGAGTCACAGTTTGTGTTTTTTTGCCTTTCCACGCTTTTTTTATACCGTAAAACAGCGAAGCCACTTGCAAAGCGTTGGTTACATTTTTAGGAGTAATAAAATCGGCTAATCCTCTTCCACGACGGTTTTTGGTACGTCGAGTTTTTCGAGACTTTCGTCTATAACGTCTTTTACGACGATAAACCATGTTTTTTTTTTTATATAATTAGAAAAAACTAAATATTTTTTTTTATTCTTCATACATATAAAACAAGTCTTTTTTTTTAAACTAGTTTATTTAACATGACTATGTTAAACAATATCTTATCCTTTCAGCAACCAAAGGTTAAATGTTTCTTTCGTTTCGCTTACAAAATCTTCATATGACATTTCAAATTCGTATTTTTTTTCATGAAAAATAAAATCAATATTGGCGTTTTCATTAGAACGAGTTACTTTAATTTCTGTCACACCATCCAAACGAAATAGTAGTTTGAAATTTCCCTGGACTTCTTTCAAACCATCATTAGCATTGAATTTAGAAACTTCTATATTAATGAGTGAACCATAAAATTCGTTTAAACAAGATTTAAAATCCATTTTTTTTTCAAATGAATTTTTTTAATATAAAAAAACTAAATTTATAGTTTTTAAAAAAAAAAATAAACAGAAGAAATACTATTAAATTTTTTTTTGTTAATTTATTTTTGGTATTTCTTTACATGCGAACGAATAAAACTCTTCTAAATAACTCTCAAAATCCATTTTTTATATGTGACCTGCTTCTTCGAGCAACCAAATATCAAATGATTCTTTGATTACATTGACAAAATCCACATATATCATTTCAAATTCGTGTTTATTTTCATCGTAAATAAAATCAATATGAGCTTTATCATTAGAGCGAGTTACCTTAATTTGTTTACTACCATCCAATCGGAAAAGTAATTTAAAACTTTTCTGAACTTGTTTTAAACTGTCATTACCTGAAAAGGTAGAAGTTTCTATATTAATAACTAATTTATAAAATTCTTGTAAACAAATTTTAAAATCAATTTTTTTCAAATTAATTTTTTAATATAAAAAAACTTAATTTTTAGTTTTTTTATATTAAAAAATTAATTTGAAAAAAATGGATTTTAAAATTTGTTTTTTAAAAAAAACAAAAAAAAAACACCGTTAAACATTTTTTTTTAACAATTTATTTTTGGTATCTCGTTACCAATATAAAATATTTCTTTATTTACATGGCTTATCGTGTATAAATTATGTTTAATTTCATAGTCTAATATTAAACCTTCGAAAAACGTTGATGATTTCATGTGTCCATTTTCTTTGGTACCAATGATAAATTCAGCAATACCATTTTTATATTCGTAAGAGAGAATGTAATCGCCTCGGGCACTAGTGTTGGTTCCTAAATTTTTCAACTCGTTTTTGTTATATTACTTCATGTCTTTTAAGAACCATATATATTTGTGATAATTTTCTTTAACATGCTCTCGAAATTTTTGATAAAACATTTTTTTAAATATTTTTTCATGTGCGTTCTTCTTCTTGCTTGTTTACACACTTGCATTGAATTTATTTTCGTAAATAAACGTTTGCAGAGTTGAGCTTTTTTTATAGTTGTTTTTAATCCGATTAAAATATTGTTTTAAATAAACCACCAACTAAGGTAATACCTCCTAATAAGTTACCAAGGATACCTTTACCACGCTTTCTAAGTATACGTTTTCGCCCTCTACAAATTAAAGGATGATAAGGTCTAGGGTGAGATAAATGTCTTCGGTGAACAAAAATATATCTTTTAGCTCCCCTGTCTCCTCTGTCTCGTTTTTTTAAATATTTCTTTGTTTATCACGATCCACTTTTGTTAAAAAACGATATATCGGCTATCCTACTCGATCCAATTCTCAATTTTGGTAAATATTTATATACTTGCTTTTTGTTTTTCGATAACACATCAGTGCTCTTCTACAATATTGACGCTCTTCTACAATATTTAGTTTTTTTAAATTTTTCTTAGGTCTTCTACGTCTTAGAGCTCTTATTTCCGTATTATTAGGATCTGTTAACTCGTTTTCACCAAAAGAAGTCCTATCAAAAAATTAAAAAAAAGCATCTCTATGAAAAGGCCATTTTCCACCTACTGTATATTTGGGTAATTTAGATGTATATTTGGGTCTTAAGTTACTTTTATATGTAGGTTTTGAAAATAAATTTCGTCTTACACTCGCACGCAAAAAATCAATATCATCTGCAGACTTCTTAATTTTAACTTTTATTTTTTTTTTGACTTTGACTTTTTTTTGACTTTAACTTTTTTTGACTTTCACTTTCGCCGAGTATTTCTACCCAACGCTCGCCGAGTATTTCTACCCAACGTTCTAAACCTTTCTGGTACTTTCGCCGAGTATTTCAACCTAACGCTCGCCGAGTATCGCTACCCAACGTTCTAAACTTTCTAGACATTACAAACATAGAATGATATGATATGCCTTAAGCGAGATTTGAACCCTCGACGGGTAAACGTTAGGGCGTTTGAAACATAGTGCGGAATGCGAATGCACTATGCTACGTCGACGTGATGGTTCATGGAGCTTTGAATTCATTTAAATTGTTATTTTAACACTTTACGCAGAGATTTTTTCTTCGTTGAGTTTTTAAAAAGTTGTTTACTCCGTATTTTAATCTCTTTAATCTTCTTCATAAACACGTTAAGTTTTTCTAATTTTAACTAGGATGACACAGCATTTTCTTTTCATTGAATAAAGTTACATCACTTTAGCTTTTATTCAAACTAATCTGTAGAGAGTAAATTTTTTGCATAAAAAGCGTGTTTTTTGAAAACATTGTATTGAATTAAAACCTACAAACGAAATGGAAAAATTGGAAAACGAAATGGAAAACTTTATTCCTCAGGACTTAGAGTTTAGCGATTTTGTATAACTAGTGAAGAAATATCTACCGCTAATAAAACACAAGAAATTATATTAATCAAAGACGAGAAAGAAATGGTTAAAAGATTATTTGAAACAAACAACGAACACCCAACAACCCAACAAGAAACAAAAAGCGAAATAGATTTTTATATCGATAAAGAAAAGAACGAAGAATTTAAGAAAAAATTTTTTCTTAAATTCTTCGTTCCTTTTTAATTTTTTTTAATTTAAGTTTTCTTTTTAATTTTTTTTTCTGAATAAAAAAAAAATGACCATATATTTTTTCGCAAGTTTCTTATTTTCTTTAGAAAAAAAAAGGGAAACCGAAATGAAAAAAAAAAAGCGCGAAAAGACTACATAATTATTTATTGAAAAATAAATTATTATAATTACATTTTTTTATAAATATATTATTTGTTTCTATTTTTGCGTCTAATATTTGCTTCTTTTAAATGATGTTTAATATCGACATACGATTTAGCAGTATGATCCCAGCATTTTATTCTTTTACCAACTCTTCCAAATTTACGGTTTGTTTTATTATCTTTATATCTGTTATTAGTTCTTCGTAAACAAGATTGTATTCTTTTACAATTGCTCGGTAAATACTGACTTTCAGTCTGTGTCGGTGTTGAACTCTGTTTTGTACTAGTTTGTGTTTGAACTGCTTTTTTTGTTCAAGGAACTGTTGTTTTTGTACGTGCCATATTTTCAGTGTTTAAGGATCTAGGAGTATACCTTATTTTAGGCATTTTATAAAAAATGATATTTTTTTATTTTATATAAATTTTTTTATTCATTACAAAAAAAAAACATGGTGTTTTTTATATAAATTAACTAATAATTTTTTTAGTAAAAAAAGAGGAATACATTGAAATCAATAAAATAAATCACAAGCTAGAAAAAGACGACAGTGGCGTATTTACGAAATTATTTATTATAAAAAATGAAAAAAAAATACCCATTGTCCATGTAAAACTATACAATGCAGAATTGAGTATTGTTTTTGTATTTTTTTAAAAAAATTTAATATTATTAATAACTTTATAACAATAACTTTTTTTCTTTTAGATAAACGGCTGGAAGTAGCAAATAGTTTTATAGAAAGATTAAGAAAGAGACAAAGGATGGAGCTCTCGTAAATTTAATTTTTTTATTCCTTTTCTTATACAAAATAAAAAATTATGTTTTATTTTCTTTTTTTTCTTTTTTAGAGAGTGAAAATCCAGAAAAAAATTAAAATTTTTATAGATATTTTTTGAGAAAAGTTTTATTTTATACTCTTTTTTTTTTTGTTTATATGCTTTTTGTTTATGTTCTATTTTTTATATACACGAACTTAATATTTTACTTTTTTTAATAGAAATAATGATTTATCAAATAATACATAACACTTCCACACATTTAAATCGAAAATGGAAAGAACTAGCAATTTGTTTAAAATTTAGAAGGAGTCAAATTAAAAAAATTAACAGCGTTTACATAAGAAACTTCGATAAAATTAAAAAAATTTTAACTCTGTTTATATTTCAACACTCGAACAAAAAAAGAGCCATAACACATTTATACTTTGTATTAACCAATTGGCAAAACGAAATTGACAATAAAGAACTTTTAGTTAACTTATCAGAATGTAAATTATTTATAATAAATTATTTACGATAAATTATTTTTTTGTAATATTTTTTCAGCAAAAATAAAAAAATGAATATTACACGAATGAAATTCAAAATCACAAAAGGTTTCAAAAGTCAATGGGAAACAGTAGCTGAATATCTAAAGTATAAAAAATATGATATAGAAGTGATTCGTCATGATTGTCAATCCACAGAAGACAGAATGTTTCCTGTATTATCTTTATTATTTCAAAAACATTATTCAGAAATGGACGCAGTAAAAGCTTTACACGATATGTTTTGGTATTGGTTATTGGACCTGTCAACTGGAAAAGAAACAAATCAAAAACTTTTAAATAACATTAAAGAGAGCATAACCATGTTACAAAACTTTATATAACAATAATTTTTTTTATAAATAAATTTTTTTTCTTGTAATTTTTTATTTTAGCTAACTAATATATTAAAAATGATTCAGTATATCAAAAAGTTTTGATGGTAAAAATATAAACTTGTATTTTTTTATACATTTATTATTTTTTTCTTAGTTATGGTGAATTTATAAACGAGTGGACTATTTCTTATCATGACTTAATTTTGACGTAGAAAGTAAAAAAAAGAGATTGAAATGAATGAGATAAAAATTATTTAGAAGAAATACTCCAAGAAGATATAGAAGATATAGAAGAAACGCATGAAAACGATTACATTGAAGAATTAACCCTTTACCTGAACCACCTGAATGTGCTCAAGAACCTGATTTTTAACTAGTATTTTTTTGTTATTTTTTTATATTTGTATTTTTTTTAGATTACTAATTTAAAAAATTGATCATGAGAAGCAACTAGGGCAATATTGGCAGCATACTTGAAAAAGAATTTAGTTCATTTCACTATTTTTTACATAAACGTAGAAAACAAACGGAACGTGAAAAAAGAATCAAAAAGATGAACAAAAAAACTAAAGAACGTTGCACTTATTTGGAAAACATTCATTCACACATTAAAAACTTTGAACACGAAACACTGACTTGGTTTGAACCACGCGAACAACATTTTTCTTATTATCTTTTTCATTACGATGATAGATTGGATAACTTGAACAAATTTACCCTTGAAAATCAATCTAAATTAACCTTGAAAGATTTATGTAAAAGGACCTTGGGACATCAACGAATCCTTTTTGAATTTGAACAATTACAAAATAAAATCTTTTCTTTATTCGATATATATCCAAACTACCACTCACCAAATGGAAAAATAAAGATGAAATTAGATTATTATTTTATAGTTATCGAAAACACATCTTTTATGAATACGTTATCGAAAAAAAGAAACATTTATTATTTTTCATCTGCAAAGACGCTACCTTTGCAGTTTATTTCATTTACTTTTTACAGAAATATCATGTTTTGCTGATCCACATAAACAACTAAAAATATATTTAATGAAAAAACTATATCTTTTAATAATGGAATATATAAACTGGGCAAAACAACAATATTTTTATATTACAGAACCTTGTTTTATTCATGTTAATATTGTAAATCAATTTTTTAAATAATTTTTAGATAACTAATAAAAAATGGAAACAAAGAAAATACAAAAAAAAAGTTTTAAAGAATACGATATTCATTATAAAAAATTAATATGGTTTTGTCCACACACAAGATTAAACTAAAGACATGAAAAAAGTTCCTACGTTAAAAGAATTGTGTAAAATAAAAATGAGATTTGCCAGAATACGAGTCGAAATTCAATCATTTTTAAAACAACTGGCAAAAGTAATACCATTTGAATACTACGATACTAAATATATTATTTGAGATCAATCCTTTTACATATCGACTCAATGTGGATCTCGTTTTATATAGAAAACATTTAGATTTTTATTACGAACAAGAATATTTTTTTATAAACAACCATTAAAATTTTTTATTCACATTATGTCCAACCTTATTTGAACAATACTCAATATGAACACTTTAATATTTTATTAAAAAATGATATTATTTGGTCTTTACAACAATATTATTTTATTTCTACAGAAAAATTTGTACATATGAATGACGTTATTTTATATTTATAGAAAGAAAAAAAATTAATTTAAACAATAAAAAGTGGATATGGCAAAAGATATGAAAAGATATGCCCAAAACAATTAGAAATCATATGAAAGGTATATTCATTTTCTTTTATTTTTTTAAATAAATAAAAATTTTTTATTCAACCTATTTTTTTCTTTTTTTCAGCAATGTACCCTTTTCACTTTTTCAAAATGAGGAAAGAAGCATTAAAACATTCACGCCTAATAAACGAGCGTTATTTCTGTGTAAAAAAAAGGTGGAAGTTGTCAAACATGTCAAATACAAAATAAATAACTTTTTGTATTTTTTTTATTAGAAATATATATTTTTTATCACCTATTTTTGTCTATTTTTTTCATTCCTTATTTTATTGATTCATTTTAGATAAAAAAAAATAATACAACTATTAATGATGATTGGGATTCCGAACTCGCCTGTGAACCTTTTGAAATAAAAATTACGAGCACCAAATTAAAAAGACCTCTCCGAGGAATTGATTTTTGAAAAATGCGTAAAACTAGAGCTTATAAATAAAAAAACAATAGAAATACATAATTCAAATAAAGAAGAATGGATATGCAAAGCGCCACCTTTTGAAATCAATTGTAAATTTTTTCATGAATAAAATGTTTTTTCTTATTTTGTAGCTAACTAATACAACGTATGGAAATTGCAATTGTCTAGTTAAAAAAACAATCGTTTTGGCAGATGAAGAAGTACTTTTTGTCTTAAAGTTTGCGGAAAAATATAACAAAACATTCGTTGAAGAACTTGACATTTATAATCACTATATCACCATTGGGAAACAATTTGTACCTAACATGACGTTTGAAAACTTTGTGAAAAAGAACTACCCTATTTTCAGAAAAGAAAAACAATCTTTATTGCAACACTTTTTTTATTGTAACACTATTTTATATAAATACATTTTTTTTACCTATATTTTTTTATTACCTGCACGCGCATCATGTCGCACTCTTAAAATTATTTATGTCGGATAAAGGTCATTTAAAATTTTATTCCTGACAATAAAAGGTCGCTTAAAAATTTTATTTCTGACGCCTGACGGTCTCCTTAGTTTTTTTCATGACGTGTCAGGAAAAGGTCTCCTGACACATTTTTCCAATATAGACCTATCATCAGATATCCTCTGTTCTTTTGTCAGATTGTTATTTATTTTTTTCTCCGTTTTTAGTATTCTTAAAACATTTTTCCTTAAATTTTGTGCGTTTTCTACTTTGTTGTTGTATTCTAATTTTAAAGCAGAAGACTCTGTTGTTGTTATAATATCCATGTATGGTATCGACTTTAAAGATTGTACAAAATCTGGACCAAGATTTATAAAATCATTGTGACTTATGGAAATATCTGTATCGCAAAGGTTTAAAACTGCGTTCTTTTTATATTTTGTTGTTTTTCTCGCAATATCTTTTCCATTTGCAAGTTCACTTTGAAGTATGTTAAACTTTTTTATTATTCGTTCTTTTGATTTAATAAACATGCTTTCCCTTGATTTTTCAGTAGTTTGTTTTAATTTAATATAGTCTTCTTCATTAAGTTTACATTTAAGAAAGTTTTGAAGTTTATTAACATCATTCATAAGATTAAAGAATCGTTTCTTTGAATAATATTTCATGCAAATTTAGAGTTCAAATCTAAAACGAAAAATTATACCTACTGCTCTTTTACTTTTATTGGAGAGTTTATTCGTACCGACATTAGCATAAATTTATGTTTTTCGCATTTTTGTAAAAAAATGTATTGGTTTATCGATTTAGCAACAGATTTTTTTAATGATTGTTATTGTTCAGTGCTTTTATAGTTTTGATATAACCATTACAAATAACACACTAGGAAAATATGAGTACAAAGTATATCGAAAAGAGGCAATCACTAACATTCAAATTAAACCGCATTCAAACCACGATCCAAATATTTTAACAGCTATATTTAAAGGTTTTCTCCACAGAACTTACTCCATCTGTAGTAAACATCATTTGCAAAACAAAAAAAAATTTTAATTGACATGTTTATTGAAAATGGGTACGATGAAAAGCTATCGAGAAATATTGCAAACCAATTTCATCAAAAAAAAAAAAGAAAATTCAATCAGAATACAACAATCTTCCTGTAATTTCTTTCCTTGGGTACCAGGCCTTTTACCGAAACTTCGAAAAATATTCCGAAAAGCAGGGTACAAAGCAGTATTTAAATCAAACCCAAATTTAAGATCTTTATTAACATCAAAAAACAAAACAAACCTGCCAAGTACCAGCCAACCTAGAACCTATATGATAAAATGCAACTGCTCCAAAGTTTACATAGGTGAAAAAACAATGCAGGTAAGTACGCGGAGCATTAACATCAGAAAAGCATTAATGAAAACAAACCTAATCATCTGCATTAGCATTTCATAAAACCTCTTGCAAAGAAAATATTATTTGGGAAAAAACAAAAACGTTAAAGGTAGGAAATAAAAACTAGAGTTTGAAAGAAGTTTGAAAGAAAAACTAGAGAGGCACTAGAAATACAAAACAACACGTGCTCTGCGCAACACGGCGGAATTAATCTTGATGAAGGCCAATATGTCAAAACTATGTTTTGGACGCCATTTTTAAAATTTAAAAATCAAAATAAGCCATTCAACCGCTGACGTTAAAAGTAACAATTTTATGTAAACTATAACGATAAAAAATTATTGTAATATTTTACAAGCTAATGACGCTGGTATCCATAACCCAGCTAAATTTCTTATATAAGAATTTTATTTGTATTGAGAGAAACTGTATTTCTTGATGTTTTAAAATAATATATATATATATATATATATATATATATATATGTATATATATATATATATATACATATATATATATATATATATATATATATATATATATATATATATATATATATATATATATATATATATATATATATAGATAGATCTATAGTTTGTTGGCTTTGGGAAGAGCGGAAGGAAAAAAATGATTCTTACGCCAACATATACGTCACTTTTAATTACTTTTAACTTTCGTCCAACATTTCCGTGTTGGACGAAAGTAAAAACCATTAATTTAATTACAAATTAATCGTTTTTTAAAAAAACCACAAAAACGCAAATTTAATTAACCGGAATGTTTTTAAAACGTTTTGAATGTTTTTAACAATATAAACAATGTTTTTATTTTTATTTTTTTTAATAAAATGTTTTTATTTTTATTTTTTTTAAAAAAATGTTTTTATTTTTATTTTTCTTACTGTAAATCATGCGCGGAGTGATGCTACATCGACTATCTTATAGCCTGACTCGCGAGGGAGTGCTGCTACATCGACTGACAAATAGCCTGACTCGCAAGGGAGTGCGGCTACATCGACTGAGAGTTTGGTTGGGGCAGGCAGTCTATCATTATTAAAAAAAAATAATTCCGGTCTTGCATTTTAATTTTTACTTTTTGTCAACAAAATATCGAAAAAACTTTCGGACAACATCTAAGGGTTCTCTATATATATATATATATATATATATATATATATATTATATATATATATATATATATATATATATATATATATATATATATATATATATATATATATATATATATATATATATATATATAAAGTTATATAGATTATAGCATTTGGGAGTACGGAAAAAAAAAAATGATTCTTATACCAACAAATACGTCAGTTTTAATTACCTTTGACTATCGTCCAACATTTACGTGTTGTCAGAAAGTTGAAACCATTAATCTGATTATAAATTAATCGCTTTTTAAAAAAACCGCAATAACATAAATTTAATTGATTAGAATGTTTTAAAAAACCTGAATGTTTGAAATAATATAAACAAGATTTTATTTTTTAAATAAAATGTTTTTATTTTTATTCATTTTTACTCTAAATCATACACAGAGTTTTGTTACATCGACTATATTATAGCCTGACTCGCAAGAGAGTGCTGCTATATGGACTGAGGGTATGGTCGGGGCACGCAGTTTATCAAGTTATAAAAAAAAATTCCGGTCTTGCATTTTAATTTTCGTCAACAAAACGCGGAAAAACTTTTTAACAACCAGTTAGGGGTTATATATATAATATATATATATGTATATATATATATATATACATATATAAATAAATATATATATATATATATATATATATATATAAACATATATATATATATATATATATATATATATATATATATATATATATATATATATATATATATATATATATATATATATATATATATATATATATATGTAAATTATGTTAGTGTATTTTACAAATAGAGTGCTCAATGTTCTTAAAGAACAGAGCAATAACACAAAACAACCCTGATAAACAATATATTGGCTTAACCGAGGGGTATGGAAAAAACGTTATGCCAACCACAAACAATCGTCTAAACACAAAAAATATTCAAAAGAGACTATGCTGTCAAAATATATTTGGGATTTAAAAGAAAAACATAAA
>NC_088924.1:825000-995000 GCF_038396675.1 Hydra vulgaris
TCTCTTTTATGTAACAATTATTTCATAATAACAGCTAAGATTCAAGAAAAATATAAACTTCAATCACCAAATATAGATTGAACCCACCTTAACAAGCTTATAGACTATCAAGAAGAAATGGATTTGAAGTTTGCTTATAAACTCACATCAGATCATTTTGATAAGAAACATTTCAACAAAATGAAAGTATCAAGAGCAACATCTGTTATAAATCATGACGTATGTCGCGAATTAAAATTTATTGCAAATGAAATAAAAGACGATTCTATGCTCTCAACTGCTTGGTTTATAGGAATTATTGATAAATGGCTTACATTAATTCACGAAACCCTGGTATGGCTCTTAGCATGAAAAATAACAAAGTTTACAATGAAACAATAACGTTTTTAAATAAGGTGATAGAGATATTTCGTGGTTTAAAAGTATTAAGCTAAAGTGGAAAAACAATGTAGAAACTTATTCAATTTGGTGTTATACATTATCAACAACCTGATGTTGTGATTAACTTGCAAAATTAGTTTCTTCTAGAAAAAAAGCTTGATTTTCTAATGACATCAGGATTTACCCAGGACTGCTTAAAAAATCTTTTTTCACTGGTACGTGTAAAACAAGTAGTACCTACTGCTCTTCAATTCGAAAATAACTTGAAACTTATTTGTGTTGCCGAACTTTAAAAAAAATCGTCAAAGGGAGTTATGCTATAAATGACAGTCAATTCTTATCAGGTTTTCTTGATATAGTCAATAGTAGGGTGCTTAAACCACAGCAGAAAGAGTGCATTGTGTTACCCAAAGATTGGGCTTAAACCTCCAGCTTAATCCTAAGTGATGCTGAGAAAAATCGTTTCTTTAATATTGCAGGGTACATAATTTCTAGAGTTAAATTTTAAATTTATAAAAATCTGCATAATTTGTTTTGAATCTCTAGGTTCTAAACGTAGAGTAAATGCTGATTATGCAAAGTTTGTTACAGACAAAGTGGGAAATTTGATTTTTGCAAATCAAACAACTTTTGTATTTTTATTACAAATGGAGTTAATACTCAGATCATTTAAGCCATACATTGTTTCCCAAAAGAAATATAATACTATGCTTATAGAGAAAATTAATTCTGATGAACAAATTAAAAGTTTATCTCTGTATCCTAATTGTCATCAAGTTAAACTGAAGCTAAAAAACAGGTTTATAACATTTAGACTTAAAATATTTAGTCTTAAAAAAAAGCGTTTATTATGTAAAAAGAAAAGAAATAAAAAAAGTTCTTGTGAACTTGGCAGCAAGAGTATGGCAATGCATGTATGTATTGGTACTAAAAGTTTAAGTTCAACTTAAGAACTAATTTATGAAAAAAATTCTAAAAATTTTGTCAAGTTATTTTGTAGATTACAACTACTTTTTATCTTTTTTTTTTGAGTATTTGCTAAATAAATTTTTGTCAAAAATAGTTGGAAAAAAAAAACACCAAGAATTTTATTTTTTAAAACCTTTTGTTGTTCTTGTCAACTGTTTGAGCGTTACGTTGCAACGCTCAAACAGTTGACAAGACTGTTGAAACAAAAACTGATACACCTGCAGAAATTGTAACACAAAAAGTGTATATATATATTTATATATGTATACATATTCATATATATATATATATATATATATATATATATATATATATATATATATATATATATATATATATATATATATATATAAATATATATATATATATATGTATTTAAATATATATATGTATATATATATATATATATATATATATATATATATGTATTTAAATATATATATGTATATATATATATATATATATATGCGTATATATATATATATATATGATATATATATATATATATATATATACGTATATATATATATATATATATATATATATATATATATATATATATATATATATATATATATATATATATATATATAGATAGATAGATATACATATATATATATGTTAATATAAATATATATATTAAGGATATGACAATTTTGCAACCCTATATCCCCATACTAAATTTAGTGGAGATTTTGTGCAAAAATCAGAAAATTAACAAGCATTTTTACTATGTGTCAAAAAGTTCACCCCTAAATTAAAAAATATTTGTAAATTTTTTTAAAAAAATGTAGTTTTGCAACACATCTTCCACTACTTTATAGAAACCAATAAACATGTATAATTAAAATTTGTCTACTGTGTATTTGACAATAAGTATTTAATATTTAGTTTTTCTATGCTATGGCATAATGGCATTAAGTCTTGCATCACTTTCACAGCACGTTCTGCACATATATTTGAACGTTGTGTTGGTATTGGTGTTGGCTCAGTGGACCAAAACCTTTTCAATGATTTCAATGCTTTAGGATGCTCATTGCATGCTTCTAATAGATTAACAAAGTCTGCAGGATTGAAGTAGTGACCCCCAAACCATATAACATCCCATGAACCACAGATGAAGTCACATGCTGCTTGAGCTGATTCTGATTCTTGGTATTCTGGTACTAAAATGTAAGCAAGTAGAATAAAAATGGCTCTCGAATTCCACCTTGCATTGCTTAGAGCAGAAAGTGATTTGAAATTAACTTTTGGAAAGTTACCTGTGCTTTTAAACTTTCTACAACATGCTATTAAGTGATTCAGGAAATCCATGTCATCTCTCCAGCGAGTTCGCTTCACTTTCGTCAAAGGATTTCCAATATTACTAAACAATAGCTTCAAGTTCTCGTAATCTTGCTGCAACCTTGTCACAAACGGGTAATGGAGATATAATGACATTGTTGATCCTTCAAAAAGATCATTCATGACATGATTCAAAAGAGTATCTAGAATATGGTGTTGGCATCCAATAAAAACAGGCTTTTCTAGTCCAATGGTTTTAAAATGTTTCTGTAACTGCGTAACTACACCATTTCTTAATCCTGTATTTGTAGATGTTGTGTCAGATACAATCATTTTTATGGCTGGCCACAGCTCATACTCATCTAGCACATGCTTTATCCCATTATATATTGTTTCACTTTTTCCATTCATCATTTCCAGAACAGCAAGCCTAACCTCTCTATTTTCATTTTTCAAAACAACTACTTGATGTTCCATTTTCTTTATTTGTTTTCCATCAAAGTGCAAAGACCACTTTTCATTTTTTAGGTTTTCAATATAATTTGCTTTCAACTTTTCTCCTTCTTTCATAACAACTTTGTAGATACCACTTTGCGTTAGAGTATGAATGGAAATACCACTTTCTGAAAGAGTTTTACAGACTTTATGTGCTTATTTGGTACTAATCTTAGCAGAAATCACTAAATTTACTGCTGAATTTGTTTTTTGTTTTTTAGATGATGATATTGATGAAGGACCTTCAGCTTCAATATCACTGCTGGAACACTGCTCTTCTCTTTCTGAAGGTTCTCCTTCACTAGCTGATTCAACAAAATCTTGTCCTTGACTGATGGACATTTGTTTCTTTATCAACACTAATTTTCTTGGATGAATACCTTCAGCATCTTTAATTGTGGTACAATATCCAGCTCTTCCATTTGTTGACTTTTGAAGACAATAAAATTCTTTATCTTCCTGACACAACCATTCACCTTTCTCATCGGTTATGTCAAACAATCGTGTAAAATTTTGAGTTCCGGGTTTTCGACTATCTTTGTCAAGTTTTTTCAATACATTTTCTATTTTTCTTTTTGCTGCCGATTTCCCTTGTTGAATAGGAATATTTAGCTTTCTCCAAAGCAATTTAGTTTTTTTAGCCACAATTGCAATTCTCTCCTTTCTACTCTTCACATTTGATGACAAACTTTTAAATCGATCAATGATACGCTGTTCTGTTGGCATCTTATTCATTTCACTAATACTTTCAACAACAGTAGTACATTTTCTGGAAGTTTTAGCTTTTTTAAACCTTACTAAATTTGATTCCCAAACTTTCTTATTCTTGTTTGAAGCAACTCTATTTTTGGACATAATGTTCAAAACACGAGATAACAGTTTGACAAAGTTAAAGAAGACAATTCCGGTTATATACAAAAAACCAATTGTAAAATGCTGAAGCACTTCCGCGCGGTCCAACAGGGTTCAAATCGAAAATTGCAGTTATTAAAAGTTTCAGTTATCTCGTAAAGAAATCTGTAGAATTTATGATGTTTGTGATCACAGTCGTATATTGAGTAAGATTGGGTTCTCTATTATATTTTTAATTTATAACTCACTAAAAAGATAGGAAAAATTATTTTCAGCTTGAGGGGTGATTTTTTTTGACAATTTACATAAAAAAAACATATTTTATGTTTATAAATATAATTTCTCCACTCATGGTTACACGGGGAATAAAAAGTTCTTAAATTTTTTTTTTAGTCATACCCCTAATGTATATATATATATATATATATATATATATATATATATATATATATATATATATATATATATATTATATATATATATATATATATATGTATATAAACAAAGACAATCTTCTTCTTATCCTAAATATGTGGACCAACTTCTGAGTTTTGTTATTGATGTTAACAGCAAACACATTGAAATTTAAATTGTTGCGGATAAAACCTTTCAGGAAAAAAGTCACAGTCAGTATATTTTCGTGTGAGTAATAACTTATTTTTGTCAGAAGATCTACAGTCTTGACATCATAAAAACTTCTTTAGTGTCAAACACATTGAAATTTAAATTGTTGCGGATAAAACCTTTCATGAAAAAAATCATAGTCAGTATATTTTTGTGTGAGTAATAACTTATTTTTGTCAGAAGATCTACAGTCTTTACATCATGAAAACATCTTTAGTCTCAAATTTGCATTGGTTTAAGCTACTTTGTAAATCAATGTATTTATATTTAGAAATATGAGCACATCTTTGAGAAAAAAGTTTTTTTAAATGCCTTTCTAAGAATAAAATTTGAATATCTATTTCTTTTGCAGGGTAAGGGTAAAGGTTAATATATAAAAAGGGTTATGTATATAGGGTTATTATAAATATAATCTGAATTGTGGTATAAACTTGAAGATCTGACAACAAAATTCAGAAAAAAAGAACTAGAATCAATAATTATTGAAATTATACTCCCATCAAAAAAAAATTGTTGTAGATTGCATTTATCGCCACCCTTGTATGAACACTAGTGAATTTAATATCACTTTCATACAAACCCTACTCGACAAGTATTACTGGAGAAAAAAATATAGTTCTTTTAGGAGACTTCCATTTTTCTTTTAAAATATGAATCCTGTAAAGATGATTCTAACTTTCTAGATCTTATGTATGATGATATACCAATGTTGGAAAAGTGTGTCAAGAGACCCGCCCTTGCTAGCGCCCTATGGTGTTTTTATAAGATAGGGTCTGATGGTGTTACTTGATATGTTAGGATGGTGGTGGTGGTGGTAAACATTTTTGATACAAAAATGAAAAAATTTTTTATCACTTCTTAATTTGGTTAATGAAGCGTGACCAAAAGTATATAAAGAGTAAAAAAAATCTAATAGGTTCATAGTAAATGGAAACGAAAAACAAACCGTTACAACAATTTCAGTCTTCGTCGACAGTGGCAGTAATTCAACCTTATAAACCTGATCCTCCGATAGATAATGGTGGAACACACGACTCACATGGTAATTTTATTCGATATTTTGAAGTTCGTTATTAAAGAAAAAATATTGTCAATATTAGCGATTTTGAGCGTGTTTCTTATTATTCTAGTGGGAGGATGTTTATTTGGAGCGTTATTAGCAGTTTTCATATTACTTGGAACAAAGATGGGATTATATAATTGTAATAAAATAATAAAAAACACATTGTAAATTTATTTTTATATATTATAATAACATTATTCATTAATTCGATTGATTCCGTAAGAAATTCCACCTGAAATAGCTCCGCCCAAAACAGCATTACCAATGGTAGGAAGAAGAGCGCTAGCAAAGGAAGATAAAACCACTTTAGATACCATTCCTAAAGGAGGTTCTAAAAATTTTCCACGTATATGTCTTGTTCTTACGTCTTTAATAGTGTCTTTTTTATGTTTTCTTTTATACATTTTTTTATCTCGGCATAATAGATGATAATAAAGTTGGTGCTAAAACAGCTACTAATAAGGGTAGAAATTCACCACGCATGCGTTTTCTTAAATGTCATCTTAAACGTTTTCTACCAGCGCCTTATAAAGGAGGTAAATAAACTCTTCATCTTCCTCTTTCTCTATGCATTACGACGAGTTTGAGCTTAGTTATTGTAAAGATGTGTTTTTTTTAACATGTTCAAATTTAGTTTTTTTGCATTTGTTTTTGTGACATTTTATTAGTATACGAATTAATCGGGTTGCGTTTGATTTCAAGCTTTGTAAAAAGGGTAAATTTTTAACTTTTGTAAAGTGTTTAGTAAATCTCGTCCTCGCATTTTTTTTCGTCTTCTTAAAAGTTTTCTACCTGCGCCTTGTAATGGAGGTAAATAAGCTCTCCTTTTTTTTTTTTTTTACATGAACTTTTTTTTATTTTACAAGCGGTTCAACAAAATTTTTTACGCATCTCGTTGTTTTAGAAGATAATCTAAAGCGTAGCCTCCTACGTTTAATTTCAGTAGACGTTTAGCGAAATTTTTAACTTTTGTAAAAAATTTTCCTTTCCCGCTATGATATCGTGCGCTACCTCTATGATGACGACGACGGTGTCCGCTTCTTCTTGTGCGCCTGCGAGCCGTTAACACAAAAATAAATAAATAAATAACAAGACTTGATTTTTAAGATTTTTTTAGAAATAAATACTTGTTTGCTTATAAAAAATACAATAGAAATAGGGTTCGTTTAATAAAAAGTAAAAATGTTTTATGACGAATTAAGATGATTTAAATTTGGTAGGAACATTGTTTAATTGCATATCTTCTCCTACCCCGCTTTCCACAATTTCAGCAGGATATTACTCCTTGAAATTGTTCTGTAAATTAAACATTGATTTGAAACGAATTATTTCCAGCAATAACAGCTGGAGGTTTATTGTTGATGAAATTGAAATCACTAGTGGTGTCGATGACTAAAGGTTCAGTAGTGTTAGTAGTACTAAAATATTTAGTAGGATGTCTCAAAAAACTGTCATCGTCACTATTATAATAACCTGCAATATTGTTAATATTATAAGTAGATGGCGTATTTCCTTTTAGCAAGAAACATAACTTCTCCAAATTGTCCATTGATCGTCTTGCTTTGTCAAATCGTATTCGGTGGTATCACCGGCTAAATTAACGAATGCGCTTCTGAAATTACAAAGAGTGATTTTTTTAGTGATACTACTAGCCATTTCAACTAGTGTAAAACAACTTTTGCTTAAATGATCATTTTCTTTTTTTGAATAAACAAAAAAATATAATGCTGTGGGGTACAAGATGGGCTGTTTTTATACTTCCTAAATTACAGTGATTTTTGCGACATTTTCTACATTGGTTACAACTTGTTCGTAATGAGCGATACGTAGTAAAGTATAAGCTTCGTCTTTTTAACTGTTGAGATATAAAGATCCTTTTAACGGTAAACTCGGTTTGAGTCTATAAGTATTGCAATAAATCATTGGGTTTTTAATAACTACCCCCACCTTGGCAAGCGCTGTCACGTCGGCATCGGCGATCCATCTTATCCATTCTAATAGTTGATTCATATCATTTTCATTATAAAATTCCAACCTAATTTGTTTATTTTTTCTAAAATACTCTTTCATTTGAAAAACTTCACACAATAAATTCAAAGGTACTCTAAACTTACAACCTTTATCCTCAGCCAAAAAAGTATTATATCTGGTTGCTAGTACTGTTTGATAAGAGGGAGCAGCCGGAGCAGCCATGTTTCTTACGGCAGCGAGTAGTCTAATGAATCCATTAGGGTCTGCAGCTTGCATAAACGCTTTGATTTCACCATAAGTAATAGGGTTTGTGGCATTTGCAGTGTCTTCTATTAATACTAAATTAGGATTAATCATCCATTCTCTAAAACTTTTCATATAACTTTTTTTAATTAGTAGAGGTCTAAAACGATCAAGACGTTTGTATTGGGTGTATAACGATTACCGTCGTCCACTCTCACATATTTAGCTAAGGAAGCCATTTTTTTTTTAAAAAAAAGAAAATTTTTTTTTTTTTCTATTTTTTCATCTTCTGATTCAATAGAGTTTTTTTTAAATAGTATTTTTTTGTTTTTATCGTCTTTTAAAGCTCGAGTGTAACCAAGTTCAATTTAACTTTTTTAATTCAATTTTTTTACTTTTTTTCGCTGTTATTCCGCATGAGTGGACTTGATAAAATGGCTCTTTGTTGAATTATACAGTTTCTACATAATCCGTTTATTTTGTCGACAGCATTTACTTCCTGAAAGCATTGTGAACATGTGTGTAAAGGTGTTGATTTATTTTTAGGTTTTTTTCAACAATTACTTCTTCTTCTGAACTTTCACTTTTAGACTCTAAATATTTTTGTTTTTCAGGTTTGGGTTTGATTTGTACATTTTATTTCATTTTTCGGGAGGTTTTTAATCTTGTATTTCTTCTTTTTTATTTTTCGTTTTTTTTAATTTGTCCAATTCTGACAAATCATGTTTAACAAATCAGATTTAGTAGAACATTGAGTAAGTTGATTTTGAAATTGTTGTATGTGATTTTTAATTTGATTAAATTGATCTTTATGATTTATTTTTGAATCTTCCATCATTTTTTGTTCTAAATTGACTAAGTTTTTATGATATCTTCCTTTAGCGAAAAAGAGACTCATTTTTTGCAAAAAAAAAAAGAGTGGTTGAAAAAAAAAACAACTTTTTTTGTTTTTATATTTTTTTTATTAACAATAAAAAATAAAAGACATTATTTTATAGTAAACAAACTAGTTAATTGTAAAACGGAACCATTTAAATCTTTAATAATTAACAAAACGGTAGAACTGAGATTGTTAAAGGTGAGCGGTTCAGATTCGGAATTGAGAAACGACCGTCTTTGTTTTCAATTGTCCACATCGTTCATATCAAAGGTAGTCAATTGACCTTGTATAACAGTGTTTCGATTTTTTGTAAAATCAATATTGGTGGTGACTTAAGCAGGATTGGTGTAGTCTAACAAATTAAAACAAGCAACAATTCCGCTATTGAAATTACTAATTTGAACTAGAGTGCATCTTAAGAAAGTCAATCTTTTTTTTTGAATTTGAAAATCAAGAGTCATGGTGTTGGTCATATTTTGATCCACTTGCATAATAAAAGGATTGATTTGTTGAGATAAACTGTATTGATCTCTTTGTAAAAGTAAAGTATAAGGTATAGGATTGTTTCCAATAGGTTGATATATTTTTAAAATGATATTTTTTTAATGGTAAGCTGTGTATCCAAGTTTGTATAATAGTACCGTCGCTCTTTTTTTGATAAATAAATCGACTGTTCAGCGAAGCGCAATAAAATACCAATATGTTTACCCCGTTTTCAAAATTTAAATATAACATAAGAAGAAAAAAATTTAATATGGCAAGAAGAAAATCCTTTATGTACTATTTGCAGATATCCAGCATATAAAGCTCGTCAATCTGAGATTTATAAAAATAAATTTTCTTGCATGACTCCTCAAGAAATAGCAAGATTAAATCATAATAAATTTCGTATTTACAATGACAAACAAATTCAAGTTGTTAATATGATGTTTCAAAGAGTAGGTCGATTAGAAACGGGGTAAACATATTTCATAAGCAAATCGAACTAAAGTATATGCTAAGCCAATTAAATCATAAACTCTTAATTCCATTTTTAATTTTTCTATAATATACGTCTATGTGTTTCGTGAAGTAAAGAAACTCCTGGTAGAAAATATTGAGGTAAACACATTAAAGGATTTCTTTCTAAACTTTCAATATTATTTTCATTATAAAAATCCATTGTGTGATAACTTGTCCGCGTTCATCCAAACCAAAACGGTCTCGCTAATTTTTCAAGGATACATTAAATTACAATCCTATGGCAATGATAACTCAGCTGACTTTGTAATACTTGTTTCACAATCAAAAGTCATTAAAAAAGGAAATATGTTTCTACTTGTGCACATGAGTGATTTTTGAGGATTATAGTGAGTAATACAATCAATATATGTAAATTTATCAGGTTTATAATAACCTTCACAATCATGTTTGTCTGTTGTAAATTTTTGACCACATTCTGAACATTCAAAAAGAACACGTGACTTGTTTGCAGAAAAATGCACAGTAGAATATTCATTTAACATGCTTTTTGCGTGAAAAGAATTGTGTTTTAAAAAAGTGCAAATTTTTATTGTGTTGATTATTTTTCTAGCTTGATTAGCTTTACTTCTTTTGTTGTCATTAAGAAAAACTCTTTGAGAATCTTGATCGTCTTTGGTAATGTTTGCGCTTTCATATACCACTTTTAACAGTTCTACAAGACTGTTTTTATATTGTGATTTTAATTTAGAATGTAATAAACGAATTTTGGTAATATTTTTATTGACGGCATAAATGTTAATGTTAATACGATGAAAAGTATTTTCGTAAGCAAAACAGTGACACAAATCTAACAAAGTTTGAAAAGACATATTTTTAAATTTATCTTTTAAATTTTAAAGGTTTTTCCAAGTGATAATATTTTGTTCATCTTGATTTTCAAAAAGGAGTTGTATAATATTTCCTTCAGATTGTAAATCGGTTGTACTTTTTTCCAAAACATTATTGTTCCATTCTTTATGTGTGCACACATTCCATTGTCGAGCCAACCAAGAGATAAGAAAAGCAGAATAAAAACATAATCAATGTTCAAACAAAATACTATAAACCAAACACATTTTTTTTTGCTGGTAAGATAATTTAAATAGGAAAGCCTTTGTCTGATTTTTTCCATTGCGTTATAGAATGAGGTCTATATCATTCTCCAAACCATTCGTATACATCAATTTCTTTGATATTTTTTTGTTGTCTTTTATATGAAAGAATTTTTCGTTTTTCTTCGTAGATGTTTTATTGTGCTTTTTCTTTTTTTGAATTTGTTTACCCGACATTTCCAAATTTCTTTTATAACCCGACAATTCGAAATTTCGTAACTTCATCATCGATCTTTCTGTTAAATTAGATAGAGATTTGGTTTTAATATTACATATTCGTATCAACCTCCATCCACTATCGTTTTCTAAAATATTAAAAACAGCACGAGCATTGGCATCTTAAATAAAACGTCAATTAGTCGGTCTTCAAAAGGTTTTATAAAATAAACAGGTGAATTGTAACAACGTTTCATTATTTTTAAATCACCATCTTCAACAGATTTGCAACATAAAGTAACAATATTATAACCATTTAAAAAATTTTGAAACAAGTCAGCAAAATGAATACTGTTTTTCATTTGCGTTTCAAACCCTTCCATTGTTTTTTGTTCTACGTGATAAACAATTTCATTTGGACTTTGAGTTTCTGAATAAAGTTGTGATTCTTCAATATTATCTTCATCTTTATAATCATCTTTGATGAAAAAAAAATCTTCAGTGTATATAGTGTTGTTACTAAATTTACTTTCCTCAGTTTGATATTCAAACTTCATTTTTTATATCTAAAAAAAAATTCCATGTATTTTTTATAAAATTCCAAAACATCTGAATCAACAGTGATACTTTCAAATATTTTTCGAAATTCTTATTTATTATTAACAATTATAAAAATATTATTAATATTACAAACTCGTGATAAAGAAACATAATAAAGACTAATAAAAAAAGCCTTTGAATTAAATTGAACAACTGCTTTATTCATTGTACTTCCTTGGGCTTTATGAACAGTAAAAGAAAACGCTAATTTTAAAGGTAAACCCAATCTTGAGCGTACAACAGCATGAGAGCAATCTAAAATCTCTTCTTTGACACACTCAATTTTGACTTCTTTTTTATTCATATTAACCCAAACAGCATTATATTCTATTAAAATCACCGTACCAACAGTACCGTTGCACAAACCTTCCTCAACATTTATATTTCTCACAAGCATAACAATAGCACCTATTTTAAGATAAACAGCTGCTGGAATCTGAAGCGAATATTGTATGTTTGGATTTTTAATAACATCTTTAGCATAAAACCAATAACCCTCGTGTTTTATACTCTTCATTTTGTTATTATTATAAACATTGACTTCCATATTTCTAAAAAATAATCTTGTATATTTAGTGTTCAAACTTTCATCTGTTTCAAAACAACGCGTCATAAAATAATCAATAGATTGGTCTGAAACTTGACCAAAAGGTATGATGATATAGTATGTTGGAAAAGTGTGTCAAGATTTTAGAGACCGTATATTGACACGTCAAGTGTTAATAGTTGAGAGGGGGCCGTCAAATGACGGACCTTCGCCAAGTGACGGTAAAATAGTGAGAAGGGGAATAAAAAGAAAAGTTAGGAATTTTAATATGTTTAATCAAGCGTGACGAAAAGTATATAAAGAGTGAAAAAATGAAAAATAGGTTCATTACGAATGGAATTGAAAAATAAACCGTTACAACATTTTCAAACTCTAACGACAGTGGCAGTAGCTTATAAACCTTATAAACCAGATCTTCTAATAGATAATGGTGGTACGCACGACTCGCATGGGAATCGTATTCGATATTTTGAAGTGTATTAATAAGGAAAAAATAGTGTCAATATTAACACTTTCGAGCTTGTTTATTGTTATTGTAGTGGGAGGATATTTATTTGGAGCGTTATTGGGAGTTTTCATATTATTTGGAACAATGTTGGGATTCTATATTTGTAATAAAATAATAAAAAACGAATTGTATAATTTTTTATGTTATATATTATATTAAATTAAGGTTTAATATTTCTAATTCCGTAAGAAATTCTTCCAGAAAAAGCGCCACCCAAAACAGCTTTTGCAATCGTAGGCAAAAGAGGTATAAACGACTTCCTACTGAAGCTAATAAGGGTCCTATAAATTTTCCACGCAAACGTCTTGTTCAATGTCTTATATTATGTCTTTTATGATGTCTTTTTTTATGGCTTCTTTTATACATTTTTTTATCGAGGTATAAAAGATGATAATAAAGTCGGTGCTAAAACTGCGGCTAACAATGGAAGAAATTTACCACGCATACGTTTTCTTAAATATCTTCTTAAGCGTTTTCTATCTGCGCCTTTTAACGGAGGTAAGTAAAATCTACCTAATCCTCTTTTTCTATGCATTACGACGTGTTTGAGGTCGGTTAAAGTAAATATATATTGTAAAGTTGAGTTTTTTTAACATGATCAAATTTAGTTTTTTGCATTTGTTTCTTTTAAGCTACATACCAAGAGTAAACTTTAGATTTTTTAAAGTGTTTGCTAAATCTCCCCCTCGTAAATTTCTTCATCTTCTTAATCGTTTTCTAATAGGGCCTTTTAAAGGAGGTAAATAAACTCTACCCCTCCCTCTTTTTTCACATAAACTTTTTTTATTTTACAAGCGGTGCAACAAAATTTTTTACGCATTGCGTTGCTTTTGAAGACAATGTAAAGCGTAGCCTCCTTCGTTTGATTTTAGTAAACGTTTAGCAAAATTTTTAACTTTTGTAAAAAATTTTCCTTTCCCAATATGATGTCGTGCGCTACCTCTATGATGTCGACGACGGTGACCGCTTCTTCTTGTACGCCTGCGAGCCATTAACACAAAAAATAAAAAAAATAAAAATTTATTATTTTTAAGATTTTTTTTAGAAATAAATAGTCGTTTGCTTTTAAAAAAATTAATACTAATAGGGTTCGTTTAATAAAAGTAAAAATGCTTTTTATAATAAATTAAGACGATTTAAATTTGGTAAAAATATACTTGACTTCATATTCGCCTCCTACCCCGCTTTCTACAAGAGCAGCTGGATATTGCAAATACATAACAAGTACACCTTTAAATTGATCTGTAAATTGTACATTGATTTGAAACGAATTATTTCCAGCAATTGTGGCAGGAGGTTTATCATTGATGAAATTAAAATTGCTGGTGGTGTCAATGACTAAAGGTTCAGTAGTGTTAGTAGTACTAAAGTACAATTTAGGATATCTCAAAAAACTATCATCGTCACTATTAGAAAAATCTGCAAAACTGTTAATGTTAAAAGTAGAGGGTGTATTTCCTTTAGACCATGAAGCATAACTTCTCCAAATTGACCATTGATCGTCTTTTTTTGTCAAATCTTATCAGTACTATCACCCGCTAAGTAAACAAATGTTCTTCTGTAATTATAAAGTGTGATTTTTTTAATAATGTTGCATGCCATTTCAACCGGTGTAAAACAACCTTTGCTTAAATGGTCTCTTTCTTTTTTTGAATTAACGAAAAATATAATGCTGTGGGGCACAAGATCTGCTATTTTAATACTTCCCAAATTGACAGTGACTTCTGTAACATTTTCTACATTGGTGACAACTTGTTCGTAGTGAGCATTTATATGTTCGTAGTGAGAATTGTATACTTTACTACTTTACGTAGTAAAGTATACAATTCGTTTTTTTTACTGTTGAGATATAAAGATTTTTCCAAGGGTAAACTGGGTTTAAGTCTATACTTATTGCTATAAATCATTGGGTTTTTTATAGCCACTCCCAAATTGGCAAGTGCTGTTACGTCGGCGTCTGTAATAGGTCTTACCCATTCTAATAGTTAATTCATATCATTTTCAATATAAAGTTTCAATCTAATTTGTTTATTTTTTCCAAAATATTCTTTTATTTTAAAAATTTCACACAATGAACTCAAAGGTACTCTAAATTTACATCCTTTTTCTCCAGTCATGAAAGCATTATATCTATCTTTTAGCGCTGATTGATAACCAGCAGGAGCAGGAGCAACTCCGCTTTCTGTGTTTAGAAGACGAATGAGTCTATTGTGGTCTGCAGCTTGTATAAGCGTTTTACTTTCAGCAAATTTTATAGGGTTTGTGAGATTTTCACTGTCTTCTGTTAAACCTAAGTTAGGATTAATCATCAATTCTTTAAAAGGTTACCTATAACTTTTTTTAATCAGCATTGATCTAAAACAATAATAAGAACGATTAATGATAGCATTGTTTGCACCAGTAGTTTTTTTTATTGATAATTGGGATAAAATTTGATAGTTTTAAATAAAGCATGCATAAAGTTGTTGCAAAGACACACTTTTTTACTAATTCATCGTCTGTTGTAGGTGCAAATCTTGTTTGTGTGCTTAAATTTTTATAAAGAAATAAATCAAAATCCAATTACCAATCTTGCGGATACATCCTTTCGTTAAGTAAAGTGGTAAAAGAAATTAAATTAGCCATGTCTGAAAAAAGATCGTAAGAAAATATTTGATTATTAACAGCAATGACTTCATCTTGAGCTTGAGCTGTTTGAAAACCAGGATATTTTTCATTTAAAATAGCTTTATATTCTGCGCTAATATTACCACTTGTTACTACTTGCAATAAATGATTTTCCTGGTCGGCTTGTGCCAAAACATCTTCAATAGTAAAATGATCGTTTGTATTGGGTGTATAACGATTGCCGTCACCATCTCTCATATATTTAGCTAATGAACCCATTTTTTTTTAATAAAAAAATCAATTTTATTTTTGTTTATTCATCTTCTGATTCTGAAGTACTTTTTTTAAATGGTATTTTTTTTATTTTTAACGTCATTTAAAGCGCTAGTGTAACCAAGTTCAATTAAACTTTTTTTATTCAATTTTTCTCTTTTTTTTTTCGTTATTCTGCATGACTTGATAAAATAGCTCTTTGTTGAATAATGCAGTCTCTACATAATCCGTTTATTTTGTCGACTGCATTGACTTCTTGAAAGCATTGTGAACGGATGTGTAAATGAGTTGATTTCATTTTAGTTTTTTTTTCAACAATTTATTCTTTTTCGGAACTTTCGGTTTCAGATTCTAAATATTTTCGTTTTTTAGGTTTGGGTTTGATTTGTACATTTTTTTTTCATTTTCTTGGGAAGTTTTTCGTCTTGTATTTCTTCTTTTTTATTTTTTACTTTTTTGATTTCGTCAAATTCGGATCTCATGTTTAGTAATTCAGATTTAGTAGAATATTGAGTAAGTTGATTTTGTAATCGTTGCATATGATTTTTAATTTGATTCAATTGATCTTTAGGATTTATTTTTGATTCTTGCATCATTTTTTCTTCTGAATTGACTAAATTTTTATGGTATCTTCCTTTGGCACAAAAGAGACTCATTTTTTTGTAAAATAGAGAGAGAAAAAATAACAACTTTTTTTTTCTTTTTATATTTTCTTAATCATAATAAAAAATAGAAGACATTATTTTATACTTATGAAACTAGTTAATTGTAAAACGGAACCATTTGAATCTTTAACGTAGGATTAAAAAAAACGGTAGAACTAAGATTACTAAAGGTGAGCTGTTCAGATTTGAAATGGCAAATGAGAAAAGACCATCTTGTTTGTTTTCAATCGACTACATCGTTGATATCAAAGGTGGATAAATGTCCTTGAATAGAAGTATTACGATCTTTTGTAAAATCAATATTGGTGGTGACTTGAGTAGAATTAGTGTAGTCTAATAAACTGAAAAAAGCAACAACTCCAAACATAAATTTTGTTCATATACATTTCACATTGCACAGCTTGATCACATTTAATAAATATGTAAGTGTCTGTAGTTGAAGGAAAATCGGAAACGGTGTTATTAAAGTTACTAATTTGAACGAGAGCACATCTTAAGGAAGCTAGTCTTTTTTTTTGAATTATAAAATCTAGTGACATGGCGTTGGTCATATTTTGATCGACTTGCATAATAAAAGGATTGATTTGATGAATTTAACTTTTTTGATCTCTTTGTAAAAGTAAAGTATTAGGTATAGGATTGTTTCCAACAGGTTGACACATTTTTAAAATGATATTTTCTAAAGGTAAACTGTCTGTCCAAGTTTGTACAATAGTACCAAGGCTCTTTTTTTGATAAATGAATTGCCCATTAAGCGAAGTGTAATAAAATATTAATTCTGTTGGATTATTTCCTTGTAATAAAGCTTTGACACTATTTAACCATATTTTATTACTCGATGTAGTAGCTCTTTCGAAACTAGTTGTAATGACAAGAAGTACTTTGATGGTATTTGGAAAAATAGGTTTGCTTTGTTCGCAATATATTAAAACTTCAATAAAAGTTTCTGCGCTATATTTAGCGATTAAAGAGCTATCGGATGTCCATATTTTATAAATGTCATCAGGTAAGTTTGAAGGTAATTCTTGAAAGGGAGTGCCTTTCATTTCGGGAGTACCAATAGGAACATTATTCCATGTACAACTGGT
Source organism: Hydra vulgaris (assembly GCF_038396675.1). Taxonomy (NCBI): domain Eukaryota; kingdom Metazoa; phylum Cnidaria; class Hydrozoa; order Anthoathecata; family Hydridae; genus Hydra; species Hydra vulgaris. The sequence goes on from NC_088924.1 coordinate 842,321, forward strand.
ATCATAATCTGAATAGGAGTTACTTTTCATTTCAGAATAGGCGTTACTCTTCATAAGTAATGTGCTAATTTTCATGGGTGATAATAATTTTCTTTAGAAGGATGGTAAAGAAAAAAAAGTATATTAGTTTGAAGTTTCGTCTATAGGATCAGGAATGCATGAAGGCAAACCCTTTGCTTTATTTGTAAGATATTTACTAAACATGTTAAAATCGGACCCTGCATAAGTATGATCGTCAAAAGTCAAGTTATTTAAATTGAGATTGAGTAAACTGTTTGTCATGTTTAAACATTCGGTAAAAACATCCATCATTTTTAATTTTTTTTCAGGCCATATGAGTTGATCTACGTTAAATAAAGGTAGAGGTAAAGAAACTTACGGTATATTTTTTAAAGTATATATTTTCGATAATATTTTCTTTTGGATGTGAGAGGAAAATCAATTTGATAAAAACTTCTTAATAATTCTGTAGGTTCTACGCCTAAATCAGCTGCTGTAACATAGATAAGTTTTGTACCAAATCCAGTTGGAAAAGCAGTTGTAAAAGCAGCTTTGATAATATCTACAAATTGCGGTAGTACTATTTTTTCATTGGTATAAACTCTAGGATGAAGTGGATTTTTAGTGTCGACATAATTGCAAGTTTTCCATAAAGATTGAATTCGAAGATTGACATTATAAAGTGTGTTGAAATCGTTAAGATTAGTTTTTACGTTATATAGGTTGCCTTCAAAGGGTATTGTGTTGGTGTTGGTTATTATTTTTAATAAAAAGAAAGCAATTTGCCACCGTACAATGTGTTTCATTTTTGATTTTGTGCTTTCTGCAACAGGTAAAAAGTTATTAACGTACACATCTTGATCAACACTAAGATTATTATTGTTGGCGGTTAAATTTGTTCCAGTTAAAGCCGGATTTTTATAATTGGGTGAGAGCATAATATGAATAAAAGGTCGAACAAAGGTTCCTTCTATACCGTTTAGAATAATTTGTCTTTCGGGTGAAATAGCTGCTATTTGTGCGGCGGTTAAAAGCGGATGTTTGCGTAAGTTAAATAATTTTTACTAGTGTGAGTATTTAATGATAAATTGTATATGTTGTCGTATAGAGAATTAGTAGTATTATATTCAAATTGTAATAATTTTGTAAAATCTTCTAGAACGTACATACTTGCACTTGTTCTATTTGAAAAAAAAACGAAATAAGATAAACCTCTTTCTTGTTAAGGCGAGACCATGGTTAAGGTAGATCGAATAGGTTGTAAAAAAGAAGGATTTCTTGCGTATTCGTTTCTTTTTTTATAATACCATAATAAATTATAATTGGTTTTATTACTAAATGGGAAAATATTGACGTTAAATAAATTTTGTTGAACATTGTTGTTGCTATCTAAACTTTACTTTATCATGGGTAAATCGATTACAGCCGTTTTGTATCGAAGCTCAGTTGGAGGATCAAATAAATATTTTGGATTAAAATATTTCGTTGATGAAATTTTACCATCTTTGTTATAATAACTTCAAAAAAAGTCTGAAAAACATAAAACTCTATTTAATTTAGAATTATAAAGTTCCAAGTTTCTAACAAAAAAATCATATTGATAGGCGGAGGGTGTCATAACGCCAAAGAGTTTACCTCCACCTGACGCATTAAAGGTCCACATATAACTCAAATGATCGGCGTTCATGTTTTCCATATCTAATATGTCATAGCAAGGAAACGTGCCACCTGGTAAGGGTATATGATTGGTGTACAAGACAACATTTTTAGTAACAAGATAAAAATATTTTATGTGTCTTGGAGGATTGCTAATCATATCGCTTTGAATATCTGATAACATTTTTTTGATAGCAGGTTTGGATTCGATTCTTAATCCGTAATTGCTTTCAGAAAACGATAGGTTTTCGTCTACTCGAGTTAATTTAGTAGGGACATCTATACTCGCTAAATATAGAATGGTATTATTTTTAAATGTGGGTTTGTCGATATCGTTGGGAGTTAACGGTAAACTAAAATCATTCAAGACATTAAAATGCACGCTAGCTTCATTTTTATTTTTAATTTCGCTATAATAATAAGTAGTACAATCATATTTATTTACATTTAAAACATCGTCAAACGGTAAATTGTTCATTTTTTCTTTTTTTCTTGCAGTCTTTTCTTCAAAGGTTTTAAAAAAGTATTAACATATTCGCTAAAGTTTTTATAATAAATGTCTTTATCTTCTTCGTTAATAGGTAATAAATCTTCTCGCTTTACTTTAAATGTTGCAATTAAATCGCCTACTACTCTTACTTTATAAATATAAACGGGTAAATAGCTTTCTACTAAAAGGTTAGAGCGCTTAGAGATTTTGATAATAATAACTTTTTTGGTAGTGTCCCTATAGGGTTGATTACGAGTAGTCGATTTGCTAAAGGTGTCTTTTGGATCTATTTTATATTTTTTCAAGTAACATTTAGTTCCAACGGATAGAGGTTTATATATTTTTAATTTTTCGTTTTTGTATTTTTTTTCTACTCGATGTAACATGTTGGAAGAAAAATGAAGACCTCGTCTTTTGTCGTCGCGGTATTATCGACTAAACGAAGAGCTTTACCTTGGGCGTCGTCAGCATCCATATCTTCAGGAGCTATTCCACTCGTCACTCTTTCTTTTTCGTTGAGTTTTTGTTCCATGTCGTCGATATAAAAACTCCAATTGGTTTTTTAAGTTCGCCTTGTTTTCTTAACTTTTGATAAAGTTGTTTTAAACGTCTTATTGTCGATTCGGCCAAGTAAGCTTTTCTATTATTTTTAGAACTAAAATGAACATTGTTTTGTTCATAGCACCATTCTTCCATTTTGTTGTTAAAAAATTCTCCACCTTGATCGGTTTGCAAGTAGATAAAAGTTTTGTCGTCTCTTTTAATGTCTTCAAAAATATGTTTAAAACTGCTAAGCACTTTATCGGCAGTTTTTTTACTGGTGACTCTCAAATACACTTTTTTAGATACTCCATCTACCTCAACTAAACAAAATTCAGGTCAATGAGGAGCAAAATTTAAATTAAAACTGTTCATGTTGGCCAAATCAGCTTGAAAATATTGTCGAGGTTTTTCGTATGAATATTGATGCGTTTCGTAAACTTGTTTTTAACCGTTGTTTTTATAAAAAGTAGAGTGACGTGTGACCAAGCTGTTATGAAACCGTTCAATTTGGCATAAATGGAACTTTCTAAAAGCGCTCTTAATTGTTCATAAAATTTTAAATCGGTTGGATTTTTTTTTAAACTGTCCAATTGTAACAACACTTTTTTAAATTTGGGTACGTCTGTTAAAGCAAACAAACGACTCGATAATTTGGTGAGTTGATCTTCAACAAGGTTGTCAATAGCATCTCTCAAGTCGTTGTCCATTTTTAAAAAAAATAAAAAAATTTTATTTGTTAAAATGGCTTTCGTTCTTTATCCTGTGATCTTTTTCGCATTGATCTCGTTTCTAATGGTTTTCTTTTTATTCCTATTGTCAGTCGTTCTTTTGTACTTATGCTAGTTTCGCTATCATCAGTTGTAGTAGTGCTAGCAGTAGCTCCTATTCGTTCTGGTAATGCAGTAGCACCTTATAGTTCGGGAGCAGTTTCAGGTGTTTCAGTAAGTTCAGTTTTAGCTGTTTCAGTAGGTTCTTCTTCTTTTTTAGTTTCTATTGGTGCTAAATAAGGTTCAGATGATCGTGGTTCTTTTTTGGGTGTAGGAATATGTGATAATGAAGACTTTGTTAACGGATGAGTAAATAAATTTGTTTTTTTTAAATTGGTTAGTAGTTTTAAAGCATTGGCAAAGTTTTCAACCTTATTAGAATCCATTTCAAAACATTTCTTATAAGATATTAAAAGCGAATTTAAACGAGCGAGTTGAGAAATATACATTGTACCCATCATCATCAACATTTCGAGTAAACCTTTTTCTTTGATTGTATATTCTGTGCTGTAAAATTGATTAGAATTGGATTTAATATGTTCCAATAATCCCAACGTTCCTCCTTTAGCACAAGTTTGCTCTACATCTTCTTTTAATAGGACTACATCTGTTACATCTCTAAAAGGTAAAGAAGGTACAGGGCTGAAAAAAGTTTTAAATGTTAAATAGAGCATAATTTCTCCGATAGGTCTGTTGGCTAACGCGCTTTCGTCGTAGTTATTTAACTTTCGAACATAAATATATCTTTATTGCATAGTAACTAACTGTTCACTTGAATGTATTTCCTCAAAATATCAAATTTGAAACCTCGAAACATTTCGCCATATTGTATACATCTTTGTTGAATAATGTCTTTTGTTTCTGATAATATTTCAAAATCTCTCTTCCAACAAAACTTTTATCGGTTATGGATTCGCTTTCTATAAAACTAGAAGTCATAACAGTGTATAGAACTCGAGCCAGAGCGCCAGCATATACACCTTCGGATGTTAATTTAGTTTCGTTTCGGAAGGGTATGTTAATAATACTGGCTATGGATTCCTCTACATCTACAACATTGGCTTGATATAAAATATAAATTTTTAAATTGTTCAGAGTGGCTTTTTCGTTTCTCGGTTTATAGATGCGTAAAGAAATTTGATGTGATCGAAACCAATAAATGACTTGATTTTTACACATTACGAGGAGATGTTTTGGTAAGTTGGGAATTTTTTTTACAGAATCGTTTTTATAAAGCTGTTCTAAAATTTCGCTCGAATTGGCTGTTTCATGAAAAACTAAAAATTTACTTAGAGGTGTCAAAGTATAAATTTTTTTTGAGTTCATGGAATAGTGTTTAAAGTAGTAAAACGCGGTAAAGTGTTTAATGTAGATTGAATAGAGGAGGGAGGCGTAGTAGTAAGAGAACTGTCTTGAATAGGAAATTTTCTTAAATTTCTTATCATTCTTAAAGATTCGCTTATGTTTCTTTGATCAATTTGATCATTGAATTCGCTTTGCTTATTCAAATTTAAAATGGTTTTAAAAGCATAAGCATCATCTCCCACGTTAAGATATTTTTTCCATTTTTCTTGATCGCTTATTAAACTTGTAGCCAGATCAATGTCTAGCATAGTATCTAAAGGTAGCAAAGCATTTAAATTTTTTTGAAGGCTTACTTCACCAGCGAATTGATTTTCGAGATTGATGGGATCTGCATAATTAAGAGGAGAGGGTAAATCATATCTTAGAATTAGCTGAGACAAATCCAATCTGTTTGTTTCTTCAGATTCTAGGTTAACTTCTGTGTCTTTTCTTGTTTTTGTTTTCTTGTTCTCTTTTCTTTTCTTGTTCATCCATTTGAAGTAATTTTTTATTAAAAACATCCATGTTGTAGGCATTTTTGGCTTATACTTTACGTAAAGTTATTAAAGGAGACTCGTGATAAGGTCTATATCTATTCATGCTTCATAAAAATACAAACTATTTTGAAAATACAATTCTTTTTGACAATAATCAACATCAAACTGCTGTCTTAATAAATCGATTCCAGTTTTTGTAGGTTGTATAATGTCGAATGAGATTAATTTATTAGCATAATAATTTATAATTTCGTGATAAAGTTTAAAACGAGTAGAATTACAATATTCTTTTAGAACGTCGTAATTGTTATTAACAAAGTCTGATATAGCTTGATTTTTATCTTTCATTTTTTCTTTATTCATGATGACTTTTCCGTTTTCGTTAAATTTTGGATACGGATATAAATATTCTTTGACAAAGAGTTTAATTTCTATACAAACGTGTTCTTGAAAAGCGTTTTTTATTTGATGTCTTTCGTGAACTGAAAAAAGTTCGCATTTTAACATTTTTACAGCATTTTAACGTGTCAAATTTTTTTTCATCTATATTTTAATTTCGTTTTCGTCAATGTCTTTTCTTCTATTTATTTTGGGAATAAAAATTTGTCCTTGAACAGCCAACCTTTGTCTCATGGCTTGGCGTTTACTCGCTTTGTTTGAAAGATTGCATAATTCAAAATCGTTTTGTAAAATTCTTAAAAATTCATTGCTTTCCCGATCATTCAGAATCAGAACTGGGTCCACCGTTTGAAGATTCGTCTGAAGATTCGCACAATCCATATCGTTTTTGTCATTTTATTTCTTTGAGTAGTTGTTTTGCTCTTTTACTTTCACTCCATTTTCTTTTTTTTATCGGAATTTCTTTTTCCTAATTTATATCGTTTTTATCTTCCTCGTTGGGTTTACTCTCCTTCTCTTGATTATAGTTGTTGTGATGAAATTTGAGATAATAATGACTTTTTAATTGGGGAGCCTTGACATAGGGAAAAGGATTAAAAACTAACAATTTTTTTGTTAACGCTCATGTCTTTATAATCAAAGTCCAATTTACCTTGAGCGTCTACTGGAATAAATAATTTTTGTTCTTTACTCGTAATCTGCGTTCTCAAGCGTGCTACCGAAGAGTTTCTTTTAAATAAAGCCAAGTGTCCGTGTTGATTAGAAGTTTCTCTATTTAACACATCGGTTATAACGTGATGATGCATTTTGCCAGAAGAAGGAAAATCATTTTTAAATATTTTTGTAATCTTGCTGTTGTTATTAAAAGAAATGATACATTTGTAATGTGAAACTAGATTGTTCCAACACTGATTGGCTTTAAAAGGTACCAAATGAAAGATGGTAATGGTACCTACTCCGTGATGAGAACTGCTAGAACATGCGCTAGTATATTGTTGACTTTTTAGGCAAAAAGCACTAATATCATCGAATAAAAGTATTGTTTTTAATAGTCGATAATCGCTATTTTGAATACCGTATTTATCTTTGGAAAAACCAATGGCTCTCTATATTACTGAATCTAAATTTTCTGGACTGTTTACTGTTAAAAAATGATACGCTTCTAAATTAATTTTAGAAGATTCGATGATAATTTTCCATGTTTTGTGTTGAGATTCAGAAGGTTCTCTCATTTGGATCACAAATAACATTTATACATCAGGAAATTTTCCACAATGTAATAATTCTCTGGCCATAGTCGATTTTCCGCTGTTTGTAGGTCCTTTATAGATAATTGGTTTAATCAAACTTATGGTAATGATGGTTTAACTTATACTACTCCTCCAAATCGTCATTTATACACTGGTTTTGATAGTGCCTCTATGATCGAAGTTAATAGAAGGGATCCTTGTTGGATGACCAAAATAGCTGGTAGAAATACATTTGGCTTTTTTGAATGGTCTCACAATTTACATGAGGATTCCCCTTGGAGGTTAGCAAGAGATATTTTATGTAATAACGATTTGTTTTTTAAAGATTCAGATAAACCATGGGATAAAATATTTTCATTGAATGCAGATGCTGAAGTTGAATTCTATTCTTATCCTAGATTTGACTATTTAGGTGGATATGTTAGACATCCACATGTTAACTTCAGTACTTATGAACAACGAAAAAATATTAACGATTTATTAGTTGATCAAACAAACGTTACAGCAAATAAAGCTGGAGAAGTTTTATTTAGAGATTTTGAAAGAATATATTATGATATGGATTTCGAAAGACCTCAAACTATGATTAATAATGATATTGATAATTATTCTGATGGTTCCCCTTACAAACGACGATGCTTTAAAAATATTAATACTATCGAAGGATTTAAAGGTCAAAAAACTTCACCTTATCCTACATCGTATGAGCAACATTATTTTGGAAATCATTTAATGAAACCAATATATTTTTGGCCAAATCAATTATTAGGAGGTGATGGAAATAACATTCCTATTACTGTAACATTTAATGTTACAATAGAACACACATTTAAGGTATTGTTATCTAGAAGAGAAGGATATCCCGAAAATATATATAGAAAGTATCAAGTTGTTGCAAAAGATCATATATTATTTGGTGAGGAAAGTTTATTAAAAGACGATTTAAAAACTATATATTATTTTACAGATATTTATAATGGTGAGGATTTTGTAGATCAAGAGTCTACCTTCAATTATTATATTCCAAAATGTTATCCTGTAATGATAAGTCGAATAAAAAAAATTGTAATTTTTTTATAATATATATTTCAACTATAAAAATTTGTTATATTTATTGCACAATTATTCAAAGATATATGGCCGTTGCTTCTTCGTTGCTGTAACCTTCTAGGTCTTCTTGTACATAAAGTTCTTTTGATTTTCTTATTTCTGATCGTTTTAGATAAATTTCGTACAACCTCGCCATTATAGATTTCCGATGTTTCCATATCATTTGAAGATGTTTCTCCTTCATCAAATTGGTAATCTCTGTCCTTAACAAAAACAAATTAACAACGATTTTTAAATGCGTCTCTTTCGCTAGAAACATATGCCCATACATCTTCGATAGCATTACCATTTGATGAAATTAATATAGGAGTTTTAGGTACAATCATGTTATCCTTATATTTTACATTCCCTAGTAATGATGGATTACCTTCCAAGAGTTTTTTAAATTCCTGTGCTATCGAAGAGGTAGTAATTAGTAATTCCTCACATTTTTTAATGTGAGTAAATATGCAACTCTGTAGCCAAAATTTAGATAATCTATCATTATTAGGGTTTAATATTCCTCCAATCTCATATTTTTTATATACAGAAGTTAATAAATTGGTTAAAAAACTTTTACCAGCGTTACTTTTACCAATTAAAAATAAAGTTATTTTTTTTGGGTCTTTCAAAGTTAAAACATCAAATATTGAATCAAAAAAGTACATACAGTTATAACCATTGGAACATGAAATGTTTTTAAAAAAAGATATTAATAAGCCAACTAATCTAGTTACTATAATATTCGTATCTATAATATGCCGTTTCATTATACTATGAAAAGTTATTACTTGTAAATTGGATTGACTTCTAGTATATAGTTTATTGATTATATTGTTTGTATTATTTGGAGGTAATTTAGCATGACACTTAAAAAAGTCCTTATCTTTTTTAAGATAGTGTAATAACATAGCATAAGAAGTAATATTATATTTAAGAAATATTGTTGAAAAATCATTAAAATCTGTTAATTTAAGTTCTATATTTGGTTTATCATCAAATATAAGGTTGAAGAAATCGGTAAAATATAATGACTTATGTACCTTATTTTTTGTCCTTATTAAAGTATTGTTGTTGTCTTTGAGATTCGAATTCAAGTCTTCTTCTAAGTTTTTCGTTGATGTAGTACATGTGGTCTTCGTATGTGCAATCATCGTATTCATCACTGGAAAGTACTTTGACAATTCCTCTTGTTTTAATTTCCGGTTCATATGCAATGCACTGTGCACAATCGAAACAATTGTCTTGACATCTTGTGGGTTTGTACCCAACACGGCGCCAGATGTAGTAATTGTATTATGGAAATATTCGCTGGACTGAATAATTTTGATCTCAGCACTGTCACCACATTGGACACATATTTTAGAGTTAGCTGCCCTTCCAACACGAATGCAGCCGTCGCATTTAACCATTGTGTGTTGTCGGTTATCGCTAATGCAGACTGTATCACTTGCAACCTTAACTCCAATTCCGCAATCTCGACACCTATTCAAATGTATAAATTTCAATGCTTTGAAATAAAATAAAAAATAAAATATATTGTAATATAATTACCTGCCGCGTCTAACCTCTGTGAAATTTGACCTCGTAAACACTCCGGGGTCAATTTGGAAAGAGTTAGTATTCCTATCAAAAGGAAGTAGAAGCAGCAGGTGATAATGGTAACCACGCTGACATCATGTGCGGCGCAGATAATTGTTTTTCCAAATTTTTAGACACTTTGTCCAACAGACGACAACATAAGAGGTATAGGTCTGCATCCAAATTTGCTAAGTAATTTGCCGCTAGTTGTTTCCAATCCGATGTCGGTTGTTGCGCCTGAAACATCTCCATGTCTTGCATCATCTGTCTCATTTTTGCATTCTTCAATGCTAATTCCTCTTCTTCTAAAATACAGTAACCATTTATAAGACTAGTATAACATACTTCTATTTCACCACTATTTTTTAGTGTATAAATTTCACTATCAAAGACATACTGCTGACTGAGTGTTGATGGTCCGTTCTCATCATCTTCTTCTAACACTTTAATTTTTCTTTTCATTGGATTAGACGCTTGTGGTAAATCTAATACTCTAGATGTAATTGGAATTTTTTCTATATCAATATCACTTTCAATATCAAAGTCGATACCTAACTCGTTGGTAAACATTTTAAATGTGAATGTTTAATTTATTTGCCGCTATTTATACCTATTCTATTCCTGTTCTGCATAATACCTAACCAAAAAATATCACAACAATATACATACAGACCTAACAAAAAGACCTACCCATCTCCCCAAATAGGTCCACTATTTCTAAACATTTCCCCTGTGTATTCCATAATCTAGACACGGGGACCTGTTTAGAATTAGCGGACCTATTTAGGGAGATGGGTAGGTCTTTTTGTTAGGTCTGTATGTATATTGTTGTGATAAGTTTTGGTTGCGTATTTTACAGAACAGGAATGGAATATATATTCAAACTTTTGGCATATAAATTTTAATTATGGCTACTCAAGCAGGTATTGAGCAGATGTTTAATGATGTTAAGGATTTTTATGAAGCTTATCAATTTAGACATAATGGCGGAGGTACAACTATAATGGACACTCCTACTCCTTCTCATGGAATGGTTGGTCGTAAACGACCTAGACATTTATCACAAATGTCACCTTATTTGTTTTCTTCTCCTGATATGCCATCTATACTAGGTATTTCAGCTACGCCTTTCGATTCTGGCAGTGCTTTAGTAACAGAAAATCGTAGTGGCGATCCTATGAAGGCTGAAAATAGTAATATTCATGGAGGTGATCATCATTATAAACAATTAGGGACAGTTAAAACTGTATAGTAAATGAAGGTTGATAATGCAACTGAAGTACCATTTTATATTCCTTGGGAATCACCTTGTATTCATCTATATGAATCGTCAAGAGAAATGACTAGAAATGTATTTAAATGGCGTCCTCATAAAGCTAGTGTAAAACTTGATATTGGTAGAGCCTTTTTGAAAAATCCAGGAACTAATGCTCTTGAGTTAAAAAGAGAAGCAGGTGATTGGAAATGTTATTTTTTATAGCAGAAGAACAATCGCCTATTCATACTTCTGTATTTCAATCAAAAAGTGATGGTGATTCATGGTATAAGCTAACATACGGAAATGATGGCTTAACATATACTATAACTCCTCAACGACATTTATATACTAATTTTGACAGTGCTTCTATGATTGAGGTTAATAGAAGAGATCCTTGTTGGATGACAAAAACAGCAGGTAGAAATACTTTTGATTCTTTTGAATGGGAGCGCAATTTACATATGGATTCTCCTTGGCGACTACCCAGAGATTATTTATGTAATAATGACTTTTTTCATAAAGATTCTAATAAACCCTGGGACAAAAGATTTAATTGGGATGCGGATGCAGAAATAGAAGTGAGAACGTATCCGCGATTTGATTGGTGGTTATGTTAAACATCCTCATATAATAATTTGTAAATATGATCAAAGAAAATAAATTAACGATTTATTATTTGATCAAACTAATGTTACACTTAATGAAGCAGGAGAAACTTTATTTAGAGATTTTGAGAAAACATATTTTGATAATGATTTTGAAGGAGCTCAAACAATGATTACTAATGAAATTGATAATTATTGTGATGCTGCTCCTTTTAAAAGAAGAGTTTATAAAAAATTTAATTAATTTGAAGGATTTTTTGGTCAAAAAAAGTCACCTTATCCTACTTCATATGTACAACATTATTTTGAAAATCATTTAAAGTAACAGATATACTTTTGGCCTAATCATTTACTTGGTGGAGATGGTAATAATATCCCTATAACTGTAACATTTAATTTTACAATTGAGCATACCTTTAAAAAGTTATTATCAAGAAGAGAAGGATATCAAGAAGAGAAGGACCTATTTGGGGAGATGGGTAGGTCTTTTTGTTAGGTCTGTATGTATATTGTTGTGATAAGTTTCGGTTGCGTATTTTACAGAACAGGAATGGAAACGGTATAAATAGAGCGATATTATTTTAATTATCATTTTCAAAAATGTTTACCAACGAGAACGAACTTGGTATTGATTTTGATATTCAAAGTGACATTGATATTGAAAAGATTCCAATAACTCCAAGAGTATCTGAGCTTCCACAAGCATCAAATCCAAAGAAAAAGAAAATGCAAGTTGTAGAGGATGAGGAATGTGGACCTTCAGCAATTAGTCAAGAGTATATTTTTAATAGTGACATATACTTTCCGAATAATAGTGGAGAAATAAATGAGTGCTATACAAGTTTGATAAATGACTATTGTATTTTAGAAGAGGAGGAACAAGCATGCAAGAATACGAAACAGAGAAGAAAGATGAGGGCAATGATGCAGGATATGGAAATATTTCAAGCCCAACAACCGACATACGATTGGAATCAACTGGCAGCAAACTACTTGGCAAGTTTGGATGCAGACCTATACATCTTATGTTGTCATCTATTGGTCAAAATGTGCAAAAATTTGGTAAACCCATTATCTGCGCCGCACATGAGGGATGTAATAGAGGATTCCATTACCACCTCTTGCTCTTACTTCCATTCGATCGGCGTACTAATGCTTTCCACATTGACCCAGGAGTGGTCACAAGAAGTAATTTCACAGAAGTTGGACGGGGCAGGTAATAATATTATATATTTTAATGATATAATTATATTTCAAAACTTAATTTAATATTTTAAATTAGGTGTAGAGATTGTGGAATATCAACTACGCTTGCAAACGATACAGTCTGTGTTAGCAATAACAGACAACACTTTATGGTCAAGTGCGACGGCTGCGTTCGTACTGGGCGCTCAGCTAACGCTAAAAAATGTGGGCAGTGTGGTCAATCTTCTGAGATCAAAGTTGTTCAGTCATCAGAATATTACAACAATACAATTAGTTACATCTGGCGCCGTGTTGGCTATAAACCAACAATGTGCAAAGACCGTTGCCTCGATTGTTCGCAATGTCTCGCATACGAACCCGAGATTAAAACAAGCGGGATTGTTAAGTTACTTTCGTCGGAAGACTATGACGACTGTACCTATGACGACCATATGTACTACGTTAACGAAAAGCTCAGAAGAAAACTTGAGTATGAATCCCAAAGACAACAACAATATTTTAAAAAGAACTAAAGATAAGGTACATAAATCCGTTTATGTTTCAGATTTCTCCGACTTAATATTTGATGAAAAACCTAATTTTGAATTAAAATTAAGTGAATTCAACGATTTTACAACTTTGTTTTTAAAATATAATATAACTTCATATTCTATGCTTTTGTATTATTTGAAAAAAGATACGGAATTTTCTAAATGTCATTCAAAATTACCACCTAACAATACTAACAATATTATAAATAAACTTTATACAAGAAGCCAATCTAATTTTCAAGTTATATCTTTTCACAATATAATGAGAAGACACATTATAGATACTAACGTTACTGTAACTCGTTTAGTAGGATTATTAATATCTTTTTTAAAAAATATATCTTGTAGTAATGGCTATAATTCTATGTATTTTTTTGATAGTATATTTGATGTTTTAACATTAAAGGATTCTAAGAAAACAACTTTATTTTTAATTGGAAAAAGTAACGCTGGGAAAAGTTTTATTACTAATTTATTAACAAGTGTTTACAAAAAATATGAAGTCGGAGGAATTTTAAATCCTAATAACGATAGATTGTCTGAGTTTTGGCTGCAAAGCTGTATTTTCACTCATATTAAAAAGTGTGAAGAACTTATTATTACAACTCCTTCAATTGCTCAAGAATTTAAAAAATTATTTGAAGGCAATCCATCGTTATTAGGAAATGTAAAGTACAAGGATAACATGATAGTACCTAAAACACCTATAATTATATCTGCTAACGGTAATAGTGTTGAAGATGTTTGGGCATATGTCTCAAGTGAGAAAGATGCATTTAAAAATAGATGTTATATGTTTATGTTAAGGACAGAAATTACAAAGATAATCAAGGAACAACATCTGAAGATGATTTGGAAATACCGCAAATCTACAATAGCCAGAATGTACGAAATATATCTCAAAAGATGCGAATTAAGAGAAGAAAAGGTAACCTTAATAAAAGACGATTTGGAAGGCTACAGCGACGAGGAAGCTACTGCAATATATCTCTAACTAATTGTACTATAAATATAACAAATTTTAAAACGTAAATATATATATTTCAAATATTAAATTTTTTTTATTCCATTTATTACAATAGGATAACATTTTGGTATATAATAATTGAAAGTACTATTTTGATCAACAAAATCTTCCCCATTATATATATCTGTAAAACAATAAATAGTTTTTAAATCGTCTTTCAATAAGCTAGGATCGTCAAATAATATATGATCTTTAGCTTGTTCTTGGTATTTCCTATAGATATTTTCAGGATATCCTTCTCTTCTTGATAATAACACTTCAAACGTATGCTCAATTGTAACATTAAATGTTACAGTTATAGGGATATTATTACCATCTCCACCAAGTAATTGATTAGGCCAAAAAGTCCCAGGGTTTATCAGAATCTTTATAAAATAAATCATTCTTACATAAATAATCTCTGGGTAGTTGCCAAGGAGAATCCATATGTAAATTGTGCTCTCATTCAAAAAAACCAAAAGTATTTCTACCTGCTATTTTTGTCATTCAACAAGGATCTCTTCTATTACCCTCAATCATAAAAGCACTGTCAAAACCAGTACATAAATATCGTTGAGGAGGTACAGTATATGTTAAACCATCATTTCCATATGTTTGCTTATACCATGAATCACCATCACTTTTTGATTGAAATACAGAAGTATGAATAGGCGATTGTTCTCCTGCTTCAAAAAATAACATTTCCCAATCACCTGCTTCTTTTTGTAACTCAAGAGCATTAGTACCTGGATTTTTTAAAAAGGCTCTACCAGTATCAAATTTTACACTAGCTTTATAAGGACGCCATTTGAATACATTTCTAGTCATTTCTCTTAAGGATTCATATGGATGATTACAAGGTGATTCCCGAGGAATATAAAATGGTACTTCAGTTGTATTACCAACCTTCATTTGATATTCAGTTTTAACTGTCCTTAATTGTTTATAATGATGATCACCTCCATGAATATTACTATTTTCAGCCTTCATAGGATCGCCACTACGATTTTCTGTTACTAAAGCACTGCCAGAATCGGAAGGCGTAGCTGAAATACCTGGTATAGATGGCATATCAGGAGAAGAAAACAAATTAGGTGACATTGGTGATAAATGTCTTGGTCGTTTATGACCAACCATTCCATGAGAAGGAGTAGGAGTATCCATTATAGTTGTACCTCCGCCATTATGTCTAAATTGATAAGCTTCATAAAAATCCTTAACAGCATTAAACATCTGCTCAATACCTGCTTGAGCAGCCATAATTAAAATTTATATGCAAAAAGTTTGAATATATATTCCATTCCTGTTCTGTAAAATACGCAACCGAAACTTATCACAACAATATACATACAGACCTAACAAAAAGACCTACCCATCTCCCCAAATAGGTCCGCTAATTCTAAACAAAAGGTCCCCGTATCTAGATTATGGACCACACAGGGGACCTGTTTAGAATTAGCGGACCTATTTGGGGAGATGGGTAGGTCTTTTTGTTAGGTCTGTATGTATATTGTTGTGATAAGTTTCGGTTGCGTATTTTACAGAACAGGAATGGAAACGGTATAAATAGAGCGATATTATTTTAATTATCATTTTCAAAAATGTTTACCAACGAGAACGAACTTGGTATTGATTTTGATATTCAAAGTGACATTGATACTGAAAAGATTCCAATAACTCCAAGAGTATCTGAGCTTCCACAAGCATCAAATCCAAAGAAAAAGAAAATGCAAGTTGTAGAGGATGAGGAATGTGGACCTTCAGCAATTAGTCAAGAGTATATTTTTAATAGTGACATATACTTTCCGAATAATAGTGGAGAAATAGATGAGTGCTATACAAGTTTGATAAATGACTATTGTATTTTAGAAGAGGAGGAACAAGCATGCAAGAATACGAAACAGAGAAGAAAGATGAGGGCAATGATGCAGGATATGGAAATATTTCAAGCCCAACAACCGACATACGATTGGAATCAACTGGCAGCAAACTACTTGGCAAGTTTGGATGCAGACCTATACATCTTATGTTGTCATCTATTGGTCAAAATGTGCAAAAATTTGGTAAACCCATTATCTGCGCCGCACATGAGGGATGTAATAGAGGATTCCATTACCACCTCTTGCTCTTACTTCCATTCGATCGGCGTACTAATGCTTTCCAAATTGACCCAGGAGTGGTCACAAGAAGTAATTTCACAGAAGTTGGACGGGGCAGGTAATAATATTATATATTTTAATGATATAATTATATTTCAAAACTTAATTTAATATTTTAAATTAGGTGTAGAGATTGTGGAATATCAACTACGCTTGCAAACGATACAGTCTGTGTTAGCAATAACAGACAACACTTTATGGTCAAGTGCGACGGCTGCGTTCGTACTGGGCGCTCAGCTAACGCTAAAAAATGTGGGCAGTGTGGTCAATCTTCTGAGATCAAAGTTGTTCAGTCATCAGAATATTACAACAATACAATTAGTTACATCTGGCGCCGTGTTGGCTATAAACCAACAATGTGCAAAGACCGTTGCCTCGATTGTTCGCAATGTCTCGCATACGAACCCGAGATTAAAACAAGCGGGATTGTTAAGTTACTTTCGTCGGAAGACTATGACGACTGTACCTATGACGACCATATGTACTACGTTAACGAAAAGCTCAGAAGAAAACTTGAGTATGAATCCCAAAGACAACAACAATATTTTAAAAAGAACTAAAGATAAGGTACATAAATCCGTTTATGTTACAGATTTCTCCGACTTAATATTTGATGAAAAACCTAATTTTGAATTAAAATTAAGTGAATTCAACGATTTTACAACTTTGTTTTTAAAATATAATATAACTTCATATTCTATGCTTTTGTATTATTTGAAAAAAGATACGGAATTTTCTAAATGTCATTCAAAATTACCACCTAACAATACTAACAATATTATAAATAAACTTTATACAAGAAGCCAATCTAATTTTCAAGTTATATCTTTTCACAATATAATGAGAAGACACATTATAGATACTAACGTTACTGTAACTCGTTTAGTAGGATTATTAATATCTTTTTTAAAAAATATATCTTGTAGTAATGGCTATAATTCTATGTATTTTTTTGATAGTATATTTGATGTTTTAACATTAAAGGATTCTAAGAAAACAACTTTATTTTTAATTGGAAAAAGTAACGCTGGGAAAAGTTTTATTACTAATTTATTAACAAGTGTTTACAAAAAATATGAAGTCGGAGGAATTTTAAATCCTAATAACGATAGATTGTCTGAGTTTTGGCTGCAAAGCTGTATTTTCACTCATATTAAAAAGTGTGAAGAACTTATTATTACAACTCCTTCAATTGCTCAAGAATTTAAAAAATTATTTGAAGGCAATCCATCGTTATTAGGAAATGTAAAGTACAAGGATAACATGATAGTACCTAAAACACCTATAATTATATCTGCTAACGGTAATAGTGTTGAAGATGTTTGGGCATATGTCTCAAGTGAGAAAGATGCATTTAAAAATAGATGTTATATGTTTATGTTAAGGACAGAAATTACAAAGATAATCAAGGAACAACATCTGAAGATGATTTGGAAATACCGCAAATCTACAATAGCCAGAATGTACGAAATATATCTCAAAAGATGCGAATTAAGAGAAGAAAAGGTAACCTTAATAAAAGACGATTTGGAAGGCTACAGCGACGAGGAAGCTACTGCAATATATCTCTAACTAATTGTACTATAAATATAACAAATTTTAAAACGTAAATATATATATTTCAAATATTAAATTTTTTTTATTCCATTTATTACAATAGGATAACATTTTGGTATATAATAATTGAAAGTACTATTTTGATCAACAAAATCTTCCCCATTATATATATCTGTAAAACAATAAATAGTTTTTAAATCGTCTTTCAATAAGCTAGGATCGTCAAATAATATATGATCTTTAGCTTGTTCTTGGTATTTCCTATAGATATTTTCAGGATATCCTTCTCTTCTTGATAATAACACTTCAAACGTATGCTCAATTGTAACATTAAATGTTACAGTTATAGGGATATTATTACCATCTCCACCAAGTAATTGATTAGGCCAAAAAGTCCCAGGGTTTATCAGAATCTTTATAAAATAAATCATTATTACATAAATAATCTCTGGGTAGTTGCCAAGGAGAATCCATATGTAAATTGTGCTCTCATTCAAAAAAACCAAAAGTATTTCTACCTGCTATTTTTGTCATTCAACAAGGATCTCTTCTATTACCCTCAATCATAAAAGCACTGTCAAAACCAGTACATAAATATCGTTGAGGAGGTACAGTATATGTTAAACCATCATTTCCATATGTTTGCTTATACCATGAATCACCATCACTTTTTGATTGAAATACAGAAGTATGAATAGGCGATTGTTCTCCTGCTTCAAAAAATAACATTTCCCAATCACCTGCTTCTTTTTGTAACTCAAGAGCATTAGTACCTGGATTTTTTAAAAAGGCTCTACCAGTATCAAATTTTACACTAGCTTTATAAGGACGCCATTTGAATACATTTCTAGTCATTTCTCTTAAGGATTCATATGGATGATTACAAGGTGATTCCCGAGGAATATAAAATGGTACTTCAGTTGTATTATCAACCTTCATTTGATATTCAGTTTTAACTGTCCTTAATTGTTTATAATGATGATCACCTCCATGAATATTACTATTTTCAGCCTTCATAGGATCGCCACTACGATTTTCTGTTACTAAAGCACTGCCAGAATCGGAAGGCGTAGCTGAAATACCTGGTATAGATGGCATATCAGGAGAAGAAAACAAATTAGGTGACATTGGTGATAAATGTCTTGGTCGTTTATGACCAACCATTCCATGAGAAGGAGTAGGAGTATCCATTATAGTTGTACCTCCGCCATTATGTCTAAATTGATAAGCTTCATAAAAATCCTTAACAGCATTAAACATCTGCTCAATACCTGCTTGAGCAGCCATAATTAAAATTTATATGCAAAAAGTTTGAATATATATTCCATTCCTGTTCTGTAAAATACGCAACCGAAACTTATCACAACAATATACATACAGACCTAACAAAAAGACCTACCCATCTCCCCAAATAGGTCCGCTAATTCTAAACAAAAGGTCCCCGTATCTAGATTATGGACCACACAGGGGACCTGTTTAGAATTAGCGGACCTATTTGGGGAGATGGGTAGGTCTTTTTGTTAGGTCTGTATGTATATTGTTGTGATAAGTTTCGGTTGCGTATTTTACAGAACAGGAATGGAAACGGTATAAATAGAGCGATATTATTTTAATTATCATTTTCAAAAATGTTTACCAACGAGAACGAACTTGGTATTGATTTTGATATTCAAAGTGACATTGATATTGAAAAGATTCCAATAACTCCAAGAGTATCTGAGCTTCCACAAGCATCAAATCCAAAGAAAAAGAAAATGCAAGTTGTAGAGGATGAGGAATGTGGACCTTCAGCAATTAGTCAAGAGTATATTTTTAATAGTGACATATACTTTCCGAATAATAGTGGAGAAATAGATGAGTGCTATACAAGTTTGATAAATGACTATTGTATTTTAGAAGAGGAGGAACAAGCATGCAAGAATACGAAACAGAGAAGAAAGATGAGGGCAATGATGCAGGATATGGAAATATTTCAAGCCCAACAACCGACATACGATTGGAATCAACTGGCAGCAAACTACTTGGCAAGTTTGGATGCAGACCTATACATCTTATGTTGTCATCTATTGGTCAAAATGTGCAAAAATTTGGTAAACCCATTATCTGCGCCGCACATGAGGGATGTAATAGAGGATTCCATTACCACCTCTTGCTCTTACTTCCATTCGATCGGCGTACTAATGCTTTCCAAATTGACCCAGGAGTGGTCACAAGAAGTAATTTCACAGAAGTTGGACGGGGCAGGTAATAATATTATATATTTTAATGATATAATTATATTTCAAAACTTAATTTAATATTTTAAATTAGGTGTAGAGATTGTGGAATATCAACTACGCTTGCAAACGATACAGTCTGTGTTAGCAATAACAGACAACACTTTATGGTCAAGTGCGACGGCTGCGTTCGTACTGGGCGCTCAGCTAACGCTAAAAAATGTGGGCAGTGTGGTCAATCTTCTGAGATCAAAGTTGTTCAGTCATCAGAATATTACAACAATACAATTAGTTACATCTGGCGCCGTGTTGGCTATAAACCAACAATGTGCAAAGACCGTTGCCTCGATTGTTCGCAATGTCTCGCATACGAACCCGAGATTAAAACAAGCGGGATTGTTAAGTTACTTTCGTCGGAAGACTATGACGACTGTACCTATGACGACCATATGTACTACGTTAACGAAAAGCTCAGAAGAAAACTTGAGTATGAATCCCAAAGACAACAACAATATTTTAAAAAGAACTAAAGATAAGGTACATAAATCCGTTTATGTTGCAGATTTCTCCGACTTAATATTCGATGAAAAACCTAATTTTGAATTAAAATTAAGTGAATTCAACGATTTTACAACTTTGTTTTTAAAATATAATATAACTTCATATTCTATGCTTTTGTATTATTTGAAAAAAGATACGGAATTTTCTAAATGTCATTCAAAATTACCACCTAACAATACTAACAATATTATAAATAAACTTTATACAAGAAGCCAATCTAATTTTCAAGTTATATCTTTTCACAATATAATGAGAAGACACATTATAGATACTAACGTTACTGTAACTCGTTTAGTAGGATTATTAATATCTTTTTTAAAAAATATATCTTGTAGTAATGGCTATAATTCTATGTATTTTTTTGATAGTATATTTGATGTTTTAACATTAAAGGATTCTAAGAAAACAACTTTATTTTTAATTGGAAAAAGTAACGCTGGGAAAAGTTTTATTACTAATTTATTAACAAGTGTTTACAAAAAATATGAAGTCGGAGGAATTTTAAATCCTAATAACGATAGATTGTCTGAGTTTTGGCTGCAAAGCTGTATTTTCACTCATATTAAAAAGTGTGAAGAACTTATTATTACAACTCCTTCAATTGCTCAAGAATTTAAAAAATTATTTGAAGGCAATCCATCGTTATTAGGAAATGTAAAGTACAAGGATAACATGATAGTACCTAAAACACCTATAATTATATCTGCTAACGGTAATAGTGTTGAAGATGTTTGGGCATATGTCTCAAGTGAGAAAGATGCATTTAAAAATAGATGTTATATGTTTATGTTAAGGACAGAAATTACAAAGATAATCAAGGAACAACATCTGAAGATGATTTGGAAATACCGCAAATCTACAATAGCCAGAATGTACGAAATATATCTCAAAAGATGCGAATTAAGAGAAGAAAAGGTAACCTTAATAAAAGACGATTTGGAAGGCTACAGCGACGAGGAAGCTACTGCAATATATCTCTAACTAATTGTACTATAAATATAACAAATTTTAAAACGTAAATATATATATTTCAAATATTAAATTTTTTTTATTCCATTTATTACAATAGGATAACATTTTGGTATATAATAATTGAAAGTACTATTTTGATCAACAAAATCTTCCCCATTATATATATCTGTAAAACAATAAATAGTTTTTAAATCGTCTTTCAATAAGCTAGGATCGTCAAATAATATATGATCTTTAGCTTGTTCTTGGTATTTCCTATAGATATTTTCAGGATATCCTTCTCTTCTTGATAATAACACTTCAAACGTATGCTCAATTGTAACATTAAATGTTACAGTTATAGGGATATTATTACCATCTCCACCAAGTAATTGATTAGGCCAAAAAGTCCCAGGGTTTATCAGAATCTTTATAAAATAAATCATTATTACATAAATAATCTCTGGGTAGTTGCCAAGGAGAATCCATATGTAAATTGTGCTCTCATTCAAAAAAACCAAAAGTATTTCTACCTGCTATTTTTGTCATTCAACAAGGATCTCTTCTATTACCCTCAATCATAAAAGCACTGTCAAAACCAGTACATAAATATCGTTGAGGAGGTACAGTATATGTTAAACCATCATTTCCATATGTTTGCTTATACCATGAATCACCATCACTTTTTGATTGAAATACAGAAGTATGAATAGGCGATTGTTCTCCTGCTTCAAAAAATAACATTTCCCAATCACCTGCTTCTTTTTGTAACTCAAGAGCATTAGTACCTGGATTTTTTAAAAAGGCTCTACCAGTATCAAATTTTACACTAGCTTTATAAGGACGCCATTTAAATACATTTCTAGTCATTTCTCTTAAGGATTCATATGGATGATTACAAGGTGATTCCCGAGGAATATAAAATGGTACTTCAGTTGTATTATCAACCTTCATTTGATATTCAGTTTTAACTGTCCTTAATTGTTTATAATGATGATCACCTCCATGAATATTACTATTTTCAGCCTTCATAGGATCGCCACTACGATTTTCTGTTACTAAAGCACTGCCAGAATCGGAAGGCGTAGCTGAAATACCTGGTATAGATGGCATATCAGGAGAAGAAAACAAATTAGGTGACATTGGTGATAAATGTCTTGGTCGTTTATGACCAACCATTCCATGAGAAGGAGTAGGAGTATCCATTATAGTTGTACCTCCGCCATTATGTCTAAATTGATAAGCTTCATAAAAATCCTTAACAGCATTAAACATCTGCTCAATACCTGCTTGAGCAGCCATAATTAAAATTTATATGCAAAAAGTTTGAATATATATTCCATTCCTGTTCTGTAAAATACGCAACCGAAACTTATCACAACAATATACATACAGACCTAACAAAAAGACCTACCCATCTCCCCAAATAGGTCCGCTAATTCTAAACAAAAGGTCCCCGTATCTAGATTATGGACCACACAGGGGACCTGTTTAGAATTAGCGGACCTATTTGGGGAGATGGGTAGGTCTTTTTGTTAGGTCTGTATGTATATTGTTGTGATAAGTTTCGGTTGCGTATTATACAGAACAGGAATGGAAACGGTATAAATAGAGCGATATTATTTTAATTATCATTTTCAAAAATGTTTACCAACGAGAACGAACTTGGTATTGATTTTGATATTCAAAGTGACATTGATATTGAAAAGATTCCAATAACTCCAAGAGTATCTGAGCTTCCACAAGCATCAAATCCAAAGAAAAAGAAAATGCAAGTTGTAGAGGATGAGGAATGTGGACCTTCAGCAATTAGTCAAGAGTATATTTTTAATAGTGACATATACTTTCCGAATAATAGTGGAGAAATAGATGAGTGCTATACAAGTTTGATAAATGACTATTGTATTTTAGAAGAGGAGGAACAAGCATGCAAGAATACGAAACAGAGAAGAAAGATGAGGGCAATGATGCAGGATATGGAAATATTTCAAGCCCAACAACCGACATACGATTGGAATCAACTGGCAGCAAACTACTTGGCAAGTTTGGATGCAGACCTATACATCTTATGTTGTCATCTATTGGTCAAAATGTGCAAAAATTTGGTAAACCCATTATCTGCGCCGCACATGAGGGATGTAATAGAGGATTCCATTACCACCTCTTGCTCTTACTTCCATTCGATCGGCGTACTAATGCTTTCCAAATTGACCCAGGAGTGGTCACAAGAAGTAATTTCACAGAAGTTGGACGGGGCAGGTAATAATATTATATATTTTAATGATATAATTATATTTCAAAACTTAATTTAATATTTTAAATTAGGTGTAGAGATTGTGGAATATCAACTACGCTTGCAAACGATACAGTCTGTGTTAGCAATAACAGACAACACTTTATGGTCAAGTGCGACGGCTGCGTTCGTACTGGGCGCTCAGCTAACGCTAAAAAATGTGGGCAGTGTGGTCAATCTTCTGAGATCAAAGTTGTTCAGTCATCAGAATATTACAACAATACAATTAGTTACATCTGGCGCCGTGTTGGCTATAAACCAACAATGTGCAAAGACCGTTGCCTCGATTGTTCGCAATGTCTCGCATACGAACCCGAGATTAAAACAAGCGGGATTGTTAAGTTACTTTCGTCGGAAGACTATGACGACTGTACCTATGACGACCATATGTACTACGTTAACGAAAAGCTCAGAAGAAAACTTGAGTATGAATCCCAAAGACAACAACAATATTTTAAAAAGAACTAAAGATAAGGTACATAAATCCGTTTATGTTACAGATTTCTCCGACTTAATATTTGATGAAAAACCTAATTTTGAATTAAAATTAAGTGAATTCAACGATTTTACAACTTTGTTTTTAAAATATAATATAACTTCATATTCTATGCTTTTGTATTATTTGAAAAAAGATACGGAATTTTCTAAATGTCATTCAAAATTACCACCTAACAATACTAACAATATTATAAATAAACTTTATACAAGAAGCCAATCTAATTTTCAAGTTATATCTTTTCACAATATAATGAGAAGACACATTATAGATACTAACGTTACTGTAACTCGTTTAGTAGGATTATTAATATCTTTTTTAAAAAATATATCTTGTAGTAATGGCTATAATTCTATGTATTTTTTTGATAGTATATTTGATGTTTTAACATTAAAGGATTCTAAGAAAACAACTTTATTTTTAATTGGAAAAAGTAACGCTGGGAAAAGTTTTATTACTAATTTATTAACAAGTGTTTACAAAAAATATGAAGTCGGAGGAGTTTTAAATCCTAATAACGATAGATTGTCTGAGTTTTGGCTGCAAAGCTGTATTTTCACTCATATTAAAAAGTGTGAAGAACTTATTATTACAACTCCTTCAATTGCTCAAGAATTTAAAAAATTATTTGAAGGCAATCCATCGTTATTAGGAAATGTAAAGTACAAGGATAACATGATAGTACCTAAAACACCTATAATTATATCTGCTAACGGTAATAGTGTTGAAGATGTTTGGGCATATGTCTCAAGTGAGAAAGATGCATTTAAAAATAGATGTTATATGTTTATGTTAAGGACAGAAATTACAAAGATAATCAAGGAACAACATCTGAAGATGATTTGGAAATACCGCAAATCTACAATAGCCAGAATGTACGAAATATATCTCAAAAGATGCGAATTAAGAGAAGAAAAGGTAACCTTAATAAAAGACGATTTGGAAGGCTACAGCGACGAGGAAGCTACTGCAATATATCTCTAACTAATTGTACTATAAATATAACAAATTTTAAAACGTAAATATATATATTTCAAATATTAAATTTTTTTTATTCCATTTATTACAATAGGATAACATTTTGGTATATAATAATTGAAAGTACTATTTTGATCAACAAAATCTTCCCCATTATATATATCTGTAAAACAATAAATAGTTTTTAAATCGTCTTTCAATAAGCTAGGATCGTCAAATAATATATGATCTTTAGCTTGTTCTTGGTATTTCCTATAGATATTTTCAGGATATCCTTCTCTTCTTGATAATAACACTTCAAACGTATGCTCAATTGTAACATTAAATGTTACAGTTATAGGGATATTATTACCATCTCCACCAAGTAATTGATTAGGCCAAAAAGTCCCAGGGTTTATCAGAATCTTTATAAAATAAATCATTATTACATAAATAATCTCTGGGTAGTTGCCAAGGAGAATCCATATGTAAATTGTGCTCTCATTCAAAAAAACCAAAAGTATTTCTACCTGCTATTTTTGTCATTCAACAAGGATCTCTTCTATTACCCTCAATCATAAAAGCACTGTCAAAACCAGTACATAAATATCGTTGAGGAGGTACAGTATATGTTAAACCATCATTTCCATATGTTTGCTTATACCATGAATCACCATCACTTTTTGATTGAAATACAGAAGTATGAATAGGCGATTGTTCTCCTGCTTCAAAAAATAACATTTCCCAATCACCTGCTTCTTTTTGTAACTCAAGAGCATTAGTACCTGGATTTTTTAAAAAGGCTCTACCAGTACCATCAAATTTTACACTAGCTTTATAAGGACGCCATTTAAATACATTTCTAGTCATTTCTCTTAAGGATTCATATGGATGATTACAAGGTGATTCCCGAGGAATATAAAATGGTACTTCAGTTGTATTATCAACCTTCATTTGATATTCAGTTTTAACTGTCCTTAATTGTTTATAATGATGATCACCTCCATGAATATTACTATTTTCAGCCTTCATAGGATCGCCACTACGATTTTCTGTTACTAAAGCACTGCCAGAATCGGAAGGCGTAGCTGAAATACCTGGTATAGATGGCATATCAGGAGAAGAAAACAAATTAGGTGACATTGGTGATAAATGTCTTGGTCGTTTATGACCAACCATTCCATGAGAAGGAGTAGGAGTATCCATTATAGTTGTACCTCCGCCATTATGTCTAAATTGATAAGCTTCATAAAAATCCTTAACAGCATTAAACATCTGCTCAATACCTGCTTGAGCAGCCATAATTAAAATTTATATGCAAAAAGTTTGAATATATATTCCATTCCTGTTCTGTAAAATACGCAACCGAAACTTATCACAACAATATACATACAGACCTAACAAAAAGACCTACCCATCTCCCCAAATAGGTCCGCTAATTCTAAACAAAAGGTCCCCGTATCTAGATTATGGACCACACAGGGGACCTGTTTAGAATTAGCGGACCTATTTGGGGAGATGGGTAGGTCTTTTTGTTAGGTCTGTATGTATATTGTTGTGATAAGTTTCGGTTGCGTATTATACAGAACAGGAATGGAAACGGTATAAATAGAGCGATATTATTTTAATTATCATTTTCAAAAATGTTTACCAACGAGAACGAACTTGGTATTGATTTTGATATTCAAAGTGACATTGATACTGAAAAGATTCCAATAACTCCAAGAGTATCTGAGCTTCCACAAGCATCAAATCCAAAGAAAAAGAAAATGCAAGTTGTAGAGGATGAGGAATGTGGACCTTCAGCAATTAGTCAAGAGTATATTTTTAATAGTGACATATACTTTCCGAATAATAGTGGAGAAATAGATGAGTGCTATACAAGTTTGATAAATGACTATTGTATTTTAGAAGAGGAGGAACAAGCATGCAAGAATACGAAACAGAGAAGAAAGATGAGGGCAATGATGCAGGATATGGAAATATTTCAAGCCCAACAACCGACATACGATTGGAATCAACTGGCAGCAAACTACTTGGCAAGTTTGGATGCAGACCTATACATCTTATGTTGTCATCTATTGGTCAAAATGTGCAAAAATTTGGTAAACCCATTATCTGCGCCGCACATGAGGGATGTAATAGAGGATTCCATTACCACCTCTTGCTCTTACTTCCATTCGATCGGCGTACTAATGCTTTCCAAATTGACCCAGGAGTGGTCACAAGAAGTAATTTCACAGAAGTTGGACGGGGCAGGTAATAATATTATATATTTTAATGATATAATTATATTTCAAAACTTAATTTAATATTTTAAATTAGGTGTAGAGATTGTGGAATATCAACTACGCTTGCAAACGATACAGTCTGTGTTAGCAATAACAGACAACACTTTATGGTCAAGTGCGACGGCTGCGTTCGTACTGGGCGCTCAGCTAACGCTAAAAAATGTGGGCAGTGTGGTCAATCTTCTGAGATCAAAGTTGTTCAGTCATCAGAATATTACAACAATACAATTAGTTACATCTGGCGCCGTGTTGGCTATAAACCAACAATGTGCAAAGACCGTTGCCTCGATTGTTCGCAATGTCTCGCATACGAACCCGAGATTAAAACAAGCGGGATTGTTAAGTTACTTTCGTCGGAAGACTATGACGACTGTACCTATGACGACCATATGTACTACGTTAACGAAAAGCTCAGAAGAAAACTTGAGTATGAATCCCAAAGACAACAAACAATATTTTAAAAAGAACTAAAGATAAGGTACATAAATCCGTTTATGTTACAGATTTCTCCGACTTAATATTTGATGAAAAACCTAATTTTGAATTAAAATTAAGTGAATTCAACGATTTTACAACTTTGTTTTTAAAATATAATATAACTTCATATTCTATGCTTTTGTATTATTTGAAAAAAGATACGGAATTTTCTAAATGTCATTCATAATTACCACCTAACAATACTAACAATATTATAAATAAACTTTATACAAGAAGCCAATCTAATTTTCAAGTTATATCTTTTCACAATATAATGAGAAGACACATTATAGATACTAACGTTACTGTAACTCGTTTAGTAGGATTATTAATATCTTTTTTAAAAAATATATCTTGTAGTAATGGCTATAATTCTATGTATTTTTTTGATAGTATATTTGATGTTTTAACATTAAAGGATTCTAAGAAAACAACTTTATTTTTAATTGGAAAAAGTAACGCTGGGAAAAGTTTTATTACTAATTTATTAACAAGTGTTTACAAAAAATATGAAGTCGGAGGAATTTTAAATCCTAATAACGATAGATTGTCTGAGTTTTGGCTGCAAAGCTGTATTTTTCACTCATATTAAAAAGTGTGAAGAACTTATTATTACAACTCCTTCAATTGCTCAAGAATTTAAAAAATTATTTGAAGGCAATCCATCGTTATTAGGAAATGTAAAGTACAAGGATAACATGATAGTACCTAAAACACCTATAATTATATCTGCTAACGGTAATAGTGTTGAAGATGTTTGGGCATATGTCTCAAGTGAGAAAGATGCATTTAAAAATAGATGTTATATGTTTATGTTAAGGACAGAAATTACAAAGATAATCAAGGAACAACATCTGAAGATGATTTGGAAATAACCGCAAATCTACAATAGCCAGAATGTACGAAATATATCTCAAAAGATGCGAATTAAGAGAAGAAAAGGTAACCTTAATAAAAAGACGATTTGGAAGGCTACAGCGACGAGGAAGCTACTGCAATATATCTCTAACTAATTGTACTATAAAATATAACAAATTTTAAAACGTAAATAATATTTCAAATATTAAATTTTTTTTATTCATTTATTACAATAGGATAACATTTTGGTATATAATAATTGAAAGTACTATTTTGATCAACAAAATCTTCCCCTTATATATATCTGTAAAACAATAAATAGTTTTTAAATCGTCTTTCAATAAGCTAGGATCGTCAAATAATATATGATCTTTAGCTTGTTCTTGGTATTTCCTATAGATATTTTCAGAGAATCCTTCTCTTCTTGATAATAACACTTCAAACGTATGCTCAATTGTAACATTAAATGTTACAGTTTATAGGGATATTATTACCTCTCCACCAAGTAATTGATTAGGCCAAAAAGTCCCAGGGTTTATCAGAATCTTTATAAAATAAATCATTATTACATAAATAATCTCTGGGTAGTTGCCAAGGAGAATCCATATGTAAATTGTGCTCTCATTCAAAAAAACCAAAAGTATTTCTACCTGCTATTTTTGTCATTCAACAAGGATCTCTTCTATTACCCTCAATCATAAAAGCACTGTCAAAACCAGTACATAAATATCGTTGAGGAGGTACAGTATATGTTAAACCATCATTTCCATATGTTTGCTTATACCATGAATCACCATCACTTTTTGATTGAAATACAGAAGTATGAATAGGCGATTGTTCTCCTGCTTCAAAAAATAACATTTCCCAATCACCTGCTTCTTTTTGTAACTCAAGAGCATTAGTACCTGGATTTTTTAAAAAGGCTCTACCAGTATCAAATTTTACACTAGCTTTATAAGGACGCCATTTGAATACATTTCTAGTCATTTCTCTTAAGGATTCATATGGATGATTACAAGGTGATTCCCTAGAGGAATATAAAATGGTACTTCAGTTGTATTATCAACCTTCATTTGATATTCAGTTTTAACTGTCCTTAATTGTTTATAATGATGATCACCTCCATGAATATTACTATTTTCAGCCTTCATAGGATCGCCACTACGATTTTCTGTTACTAAAGCACTGCCAGAATCGGAAGGCGTAGCTGAAATACCTGGTATAGATGGCATATCAGGAGAAGAAAACAAATTAGGTGACATTGGTGATAAATGTCTTGGTCGTTTATGACCAACCATTCCATGAGAAGGAGTAGGAGTATCCATTATAGTTGGTACCTCCGCCATTATGTCTAAATTGATAAGCTTCATAAAAATCCTTAACAGCATTAAACATCTGCTCAATACCTGCTTGAGCAGCCATAATTAAAATTTATATGCAAAAAGTTTGAATATATATTCCATTCCTGTTCTGTAAAATACGCAACCGGAAACTTATCACAACAGTTAATATAGACCTAACAAAAAGACCTACCCATCTCCCCAAATAGGTCCGCTAATTCTAACAAAAGGTCCCCGTATCTAGATTTATGGACCACACAGGGGACCTGTTTAGAATTAGCGGACCTATTTGGGGAGATGGGTAGGTCTTTTTGTTAGGTCTGTATGTATATTGTTGTGATAAGTTTCGGTTGCGTATTTTACAGAACAGGAATGGAAACGGTATAAATAGAGCGATATTATTTTAATTATCATTTTCAAAAATGTTTACCAACGAGAACGAACTTGGTATTGATTTTGATATTCAAAGTGACATTGATATTGAAAAGATTCCAATAACTCCAAGAGTATCTGAGCTTCCACAAGCATCAAATCCAAAAGAAAAAGAAAATGCAAGTTGTAGAGGATGAAGGAATGTGGACCTTCAGCAATTAGTCAAGAGTATATTTTTAATAGTGACATATACTTTCCGAATAATAGTGGAGAAATAGATGAGTGCTATACAAGTTTGATAAATGACTATTGTATTTTAGAATAGGTAGGAGCATGCAAGAATACGAAACAGAGAAGAAAGATGAGGGCAATGATGCAGGATATGGAAATATTTCAAGCCCAACAACCGACATACGATTGGAATCAACTGGCAGCAAACTACTTGGCAAGTTTGGATGCAGACCTATACATCTTATGTTGTCATCTATTGGTCAAAATGTGCAAAAATTTGGTAAACCCATTATCTGCGCCGCACATGAGGGATGTAATAGAGGATTCCATTACCACCTCTTGCTCTTACTTCCATTCGATCGGCGTACTAATGCTTTCCAAATTGACCCAGGAGTGGTCACAAGAAGTAATTTCACAGAAGTTGGACGGGGCAGGTAATAATATTATATATTTTAATGATATAATTATATTTCAAAACTTAATTTAATATTTTAAATTAGGTGTAGAGGTATGGCACACAGGTAACTCAAGGTATGGCACACAATGTGGAACGTGCAAAGGTCGCGTTAAAGTTAAGCACGTTACTACCCGTTCTTACTACACCAACGCAATTAAGTACGTGTCGAACATTGTTTGAATATTTAAACGCCCATGTATCATTTGAAATAAACAAAAAAGAAAATATTGAAACGATAACTGTAAGTAATAGAAATAATAAAAAGTTAAATTACGTCGCTATTTAAAGAACAGTATGATAAACGGACGCCATTATGACAACATGCTAGAGTGTGACCCTACATTACGTGAGTTAGAGTATACAATTGACGTACGTTCTATGGAGCAAATTCAAAAAACTATATTTAGACAAAATTATTTAATCATGCGACATAAGGACGTATTGACGGAGAGAGTAAAGGAGTTGTGACAACAACGGACGACTTGGGGCTGTTTTATTTCTACTTGCTCATATTGCTTAAACAAATAAAATGTCTGTTTATAGGTTAAGACAATTGCCAAGTTCTTTTTTGTTTAATTTAAATAAAAAAAAGAGGTCTTATTCTTTGTGGTCCCTCTGATTCTGGTAAAACTTTTTTGGCAAATCTATTAGACTTTATGTACTTACCTCATGAAATACTCCACTTTAACTGGCCTACTGGACCTTCCACATCCTCTTTTATGTTGCAATCTTTAGACAATTCCTTAGCCTATAGATGCGACGAAATGTTTTTTGAGCATTTAGGGGTCATCCAGATAATGAAACAGCTTCTAGAGGGTTCTAGAATTGTAACGTTTGAATATGTACAGTCCTTTGCAAACGCTGTTTTGGCGTTGTTTTTGTATAAGACGGGTTAACTGGATATACATTAGCTACATCACAAAACCACTCTCTTCCGTATGTAGTGATAGTATCTTCTAGATGTAATTTAAATTTAACATATGTAGGCATAACTTGATCTCCAATATAAGCTGGATCAAAAACATATATAAAATGGTTTAATTGTTTTATTACCAGTAAAGGGAACACGTGTAGGTAAATAATTCCAGGCTTTATGTGTTGGTAACAATTCGCCGTTAACTATAGTATCGTAGTTGTTTCTGTTTTTTAAAACTGTAGCATTATGATCGAATTCTCCATACGGACTAAAGAATAAGTCAAAATTATTTTTAAATTCGATAGGTCCATTAATTTGACCATATGGATTAAAAGGTACAGTACATTGTACATTTCTTCCAGCTACGTACCCACTACCAGGGCTCATTTTAGAATGATCTGTATTTTCAGTTATAGCTCTGGCTAATTTCAGTTATAGCTCTAACTTTATTCCATAATGATGCGTTGTAACATGGCCAAACATATAATCAGCTCTATACTAGGGTGGCTCTTAAAACAACATTTTTGAAAAAACCTGTTCCTACCCCTTTACTTTGTTCTATGTAATACTAAAACACTAGGTTTAAAATTTTTTTTGAAAAAAAATTATTTTAGGAGTAGCTCAATACCCTTAAAAATTTGACTGGTCCCTGAAATTTTGAAAATAAAAATTCTTCTAAAGTATGTCAACCTGGTACTTAAAAGAAGCGAAATTATTTAAAAACTTTAAAAACAGTAATCACTTTACAAATAAAGTATGATTAAAAAAACTATTTTTTTAAAACTTGAAAATAATGACTTTTTATGCATTTATTTACAAAAAAAGTTATTTTTTTGTAAATTGATTATTATTTTTAAAGTTTTTATATAATTTCTCTTCTTTTGAGTACCAGGTTGACATAATTTAGAAAAACTTTTATTTTCAAAATTTGAGGGACGAGCAAAATTTTTAAGGGTCTTGAGCTACCATTAAAATAATTTTTTGTTCAAAAAAAATGTTAAACCTAGTGTTTTAATATTATATAGAAGAAAGTAAAGGGGCAGGAACAGGTTTTTTTTCAAAAATGTTGTTTTAAGAGCCACCCTACTTTAAACGTATTTAACATGTTAAAATTTTTGAATAATATAACATATATTGCTAAGTGTTCTTTTTCTGCATTATCATAAGCTATAAATGAACCTGCTCCTTGACTATCAGAATATTTCCATCTAGCTTTATTCATTGTCATTGCAACGTTTATATCAGGTTGGTTTAGCAGTAATTTTTTTGGTTTGTGCAATCCTACATCATTTTGTCATTCTAAAATAAACATTGTTCTTTCCGCGACATTATTTTTTCCCTAAATCTTGGATCATTTGTATTAACACGAGATACAAATAGTGAATTTACAGGTTTACCTGTTTTGTCGTTATTGAATAATGAATTTTCTAATAAATCAATTGTAGGTAAAGGTTTTGGTAACTTTGTAGTTAAATTATCTTTTAAATCTTCAATAATTATCCTATCTGTTGATTTAGCTGAAGGATATAATCTATCTGTTACGGTTTGATCGTGTTCAGTGTTAAATAAACGTATTCCTATATTTGACATTTCTAGAGGTATAGAAGAACTTGCTGTAGTTTTAAATTGATTAAATTGAAGGCTCTACTATGTTCGGTGGTTGTTCTGCTATTATCTTTTGTATGGGTGCCTCTTATACGGAGCGCGAAAAGAAAATATCATCATCCAAAAGGAAGAAACCATCCGTTTCTTCCTTTTGGATGATGATATTTTCTTTTCGCGCTCCGTATAATTCGCTGCCACAGCTTCAAAGGAAGAATCGCCGAATAAAGCATTTATTATAGGTTTTAGTTCCTTCCCATAATCTCACTGGGTGGCGTATTTTTGTAAATCGGGTGCAAATTTAGGAAATGTGAATGGTTTCATAACAGGATAACCACCCATACTTTGGGCGTCTTTAGCTTCTTCTATAAAATCTATTTGTTTTGGATTAAATATATCTTGATACTTAGTTTTCTTTAACCGCATATAGTCAGGTATATCGTCTAATGGTACGGATTCGTAATCGTTGCGTTGATTTCAATTACTGTTTAAAGATGAATTAGTTTTACTTGATGATGTTAAATTTAAAGATGTATTAGATGAATTTAATGAAGATATAGATGATCAATCGCTATCATCGTATAAATATTGCTCTAACACGTTTGAAGGTCTTGTTCTACCCATTTCTTTTATTGCTAATTGTTTATATTGGGTTGTCTTATTTTTAGGTAACAAATATGGTTTAATTATTTTTCTACCATCAGGTATTTTAGGAATAGAAGGCAATTTAACATTGCTTATAACATTTTTATATATTTTTGCTACATCTTTTATAGCATTTGCTGTATTTAAAACGCTTTTAGGGTTAAATGCACATGTCAAGCAGATTCTGCAATTCTTGCAATATCTGGATTTTTATAATTTTTTTCACCAAATATCTGTTTATTCCACCCTGGTGCTACCTGTAACGATTTTTATTGATTTACTTTATTTTGTTTAAAATGTTTTTGGTTTTTGTTAAAGCTCTGTGGAATTTCGAAGTAGAAATCGTCCCCCATTTGAAAATTTATTAGTGTTGTGACAATCACAGATATTCCAAATATCACAGGCGAACAAATTATGATCAATACATTCATTATACAACCTATTACATGCAGTTTTACCAAACCAATCGCAATTGGTAATATGCAGTAACGCTAACAACATTAAACACATAATAACTGGATTAGATATTTAATAACCTCCTTATATACTACTAATCCTATTTTCCCAAGCCATATAATACGAAATATTTATAAAATTCTAAACTGACCGACTATCCGTCCAGCCCATAACCACGCCCAACTATGAGATCTCATAGTAGGGCGTGGTTGGGATACTTAAAATGAATTCATTGCAGAATGCTCAGATTTAGTGCGACAGCATATTTTGCAAGAAAGAAGACCTGCTTAGTATTTCGCAATAATGGTCGATGCAACACCAGATTCGTCACATACAGAGCAAACAACATTCATATTACGATATGTAATATTAAAAGATTCCCAATATGAAATTGTTGAACGATTTTTAACGTATGTAGATTGCAACAATAAAACTGGGGATGAAATATTTCAACTAATAGTGGAAAAATTTTAACATAACTCCATTCCTCTCAGATTGCAGGGCACAAGCATATGACAATGGATCAAATACGGCTAAATACTTCAGTTATGTCCATTAGCACTATTTTCCCCTTGTGGATGTCACACGCTTAATCTTGTGGGAAATGATACGGCAGAATGTATTCCTGAAGCTGTCACAATTTTTGGAACGATTCAAATCGTTCCAAAAATCAATGCGAGACATTATCAAAACACATCAATTGCTCACTAAAAGGAATGTCAAATACAAGGTGGTCAGATCGTGTTGAAAGTGTCAAACCTTTTGCAGCACATTTTTCTGGGATTAAATTGTCATTGGAAGAACTTTTAGAATTAAATTTGACTTCTAAAACAAGAACTTAAGTAGAAGGTGCCTTATGTTATATTAATTCATTTTTCTGCATAATTTTATCAATATGGTACAAAATTCTCTTTCCGATCGTTTTTGCAACAAAGTTATTCAAGCAAGAAATGCAACTTTAAATGTGGAAGTGGACAACATAAACCACTTACTGAGACAACTTCTTGAGCTTCGGAATAAATAGAAATATATCTGGTCAGAATCAAAGACTGTTGCAATGAGTTTGGATATAGAAGTCAAACTATCAAGAGGACGTGGTGGTGCAAATCGCAAGAGACAGAGTTGTTTGCGAGCCAGAGGATCAAGGGTTTACAGATTTAAATGAAGATGAGATCATGGAGGAATCATGCTTTAGAAGATTTGTTTTCTATGTGGTATTAGATAGTGTTGTTGGTGGCCTTACTGTAAGATTCAAAGCAGCTCAGAGCTTTTCAGATAAGTTTAGCTTCATGTGGAATTATCTCAATATTGATTTGGATACATTGAAAATAAAAGCAAAATTAATAAGTGAAGAGTCTTGCAGATGTTAGCGAAGATATTGTAATGGAAATAAAACAGTTAACATCTACACATTATGCAAATTTTGGATCGAAACAATTAAGCCCCTTTGAACTCCTAAATTCGATTAGTCGAACTAATTTTAAATCAACAGTTATTATTACTGTGATAATATATTTATTTGATATAATCATATAAACGGGATCGAAATGAATTACATTTTATTATAAAATTTACAAATAATATATTGATTGACGCATTATTTAGGATGTTAAGTATACTAATGCGAGGCATTATTGGATTTGTTTATTTTGATAGTCACAAGTAAAAGAAATATATAAATTATTCAGTCGGGTTTGATCCTAAAATTTGTTTTTTTAAATAAAGATAGTTTTTCAGGTCTTTCCTTTTAAGATAATGTTTGTTCAAACTTAGTCTAAGGTCGTGTGAAATAGAGTTTGCGCTACTTACTAGAGTTCTCGTCTAGTAAAATATAAAAAATACAATTTGTCGGAAAGTTTATTTTATTTTTCAACAGAAAAATAAAATAAACTTTCCAGAAGAAGATATATTTTTATTACCAAAAAAAAAGTTATTTACTTTTTTTAATGCTGAATCAATTAAAAAATGCTTAAAATATTACCTTCTTAAAACAAAGCGTTCTTGCTATCTGTACATTTACATCTGTATTTTTAGACTTCTCTGAAATAACTTTTGTCAAATAAATTTTATGTTTGTGCTCTAGATGATACAAGAAACTTGTATGGAATTTAAGTTCAACTGAACAATGTTTGCACTTGTATGTTGATTTGCCTTTATTTTCCAATAATAAGTGTTTCCAAACTTCAGAGCGGTTTTTTCCAAAAGACTGTAAATGGTAATTAAGAAACGGCACTATGAAAAAAGCATTGTTTTCGTTTGTTTATAATAATATTTGACCGGATGCCGGAAAATAAAGGCAAATCAACATACAAGTCAACACAAGTCTTGTTCGTTAAAAAAACGGTTGTTTATGTTCGTAAAATTCTTTAAAACAAAAAAACGCAAAGTTGTTATATTAAAAAAAAAAATTAATCGATTAACCGTTTGTTAATTGATCGATTAATGATTAATGGTTTTTATTCTTTAATCGTTTACCACCCCTATTTCTAAGGATATTGATTTGGACCAATTAGCAATTGATTTGCACAGTGTTTTTGAACTTTCTTCTAAAAGAATTGAATATTTTGCAGTGGAATCATTCACTGAGCTCACTGAGAATTGAAGAATATTTTGCTGTGGAATCATTCACTCTGAAGGTCAACAGACATATCTCTACTCGAGACATATCTCTACTCGTTGGATAAGCATTCAAGACGTATTAGTGAAGGTAATGGAGCAGTTTGACAATTTGCGAGAATATATTTTAAAAGTTCTACCAAATCAAAAAGAGTGCAATGGTAAAGCAGGTATTGCAACAATTAAAAGGTACATTCGTATTAAGAAAGCGCTAAATAATAAAATTTTGCTTCCATTGCATACTCTGTCATTTTTATTGCTCATGATTTCAAAAGCTTTACAGTTGCATTAGAAACAAAAAAGCCAATGATACAGTCCTGTTCCCAAAGATGCAGAACCTTCTAAAGAATAAACTCTAAAAGTTTGTTATTGATGATGTTAATCTGCAACCATCCAAACGGTTAAAGTCTATAGCAAAGTTGAATACCTTTTACTTATATAATGCTGAGATTAGGTAACATTCATTTTTATAATTTGGCTTTTATTATAGTTTTTTTATTTTTAAAATTGACTATGCTTCAATTTTATTTTTAGAATAAACAATTTGTTATGTTTTTAGAACAAATGTGAACTTGGTAAGAAAACTGCTTTAAAGCTTAAATCTTTTGATGGCCTTATTAGCAAAAACGTCGTCGTTTTAATGAAAAATTTTTTGTCCAAAAGCATTACTTAGCTATTGTAGAATCTTCCTCTGGATGTCCAAGTGAGTTTTGTTTATTAACATTTGTCATTTCGCTTAACATTTGTATTTATTTTGGTTATTTTTCTTACTTTTTTTATTTTTCTATAAGCTGATTTTACATTCAGGTGATACGTGATGCAGTATACTTACATCCTAAGAAACATGATGGCTTGAAAGCAGTCGATGCAATTGACCAATTATTTTTTTTATTTTTTTTTTATTACAAGAAGTATTTTTTATTACAAGAAGTATTTTTAGGCTCAGACTCATTGGTTCAAAAAGTCTTTAAGAAAATGTTTTCAAAGTTTGACTTCTGCGATATTGTCAAGAAAGAGTTTCAAGAATTTCAAAATAATAAATAACCAAATTTTTCAAAGAAAGAAGAATTTTATCTAAAAGCTTCTATAACACGTTCTTCACTTGTTAAGGCTAGTATGGAATATCGGTTAGAAATCCTGCTCTCAATGTAGATGTTGCAGAATATTGGAAAAAGGTAAAGTAACATTTATTTTATAGGATTTTTCCAATGCATAAAATATTCTTTGTGTTTTTCAGTGAAATTAGATGGAAGACTAGATTAAACCAGCCCACTACTTTTATTTCATAATTATTATTGGTATAGTTATTTTACTAGATTCGCTGTTTGGAAGATGAAAATGGCAGTGCAAAGTACTTTCACCTTGCCAATTTGGCACTAACAGTTTTACTTCTTCCACACGGAAATGCTGATTCAGAGAGAGGATTTTCTATTTAAAAAAATTACTTGAGACAAGTTTACAAGAATTAACTGTTTTGTGTGGTCCAGATAATAAAAAAATATGTATATGATAGTTTGGTTAAATTGCTAGTTACCATAAGTTATCATAGTTTTTATTATTTGTTCCTGTTTAGAAACATGGCAACAACATCTGTAAAGATACCCTCGAGTCAAATCAAATCATTAAAGACTACATTATTTAACGTGGTGGTTCAGAAGCTATTCAAATAACTTTATTAATGATTGATAGATGCAAAAAATTTCGTTCAGTCTGAGAAAAATACTTGGTTGAGAAAAGCATATGTTTCTCAGTATATTTCATTTGAAAAACTAAAAGATGATAATTCACTTTTATCTTTTTATACTGGTTTGTAAAATGCAAATTTGTTTTTGTGGTATTTATCATTATTTAATGATTTTGTTAAACCAATGACAAATATACCAATGGAAGACCATTTATTGTTAATATTAATGAAAATCAAACTTTTTTATATAAAGATTTTTTTATATAAAGATTTTTAAATAAAGACTTGAGCTTTAGATTTGGGTTTTCTGAGTCAACAGTTACTAGAATATATAGAACTTGGCTTCCAATTATTGCTGAAAATGTAAAGTTTTTAATTGTTTGGCCAGAAAAGCATGTTTTGAGAAGAAATTTGCCAACAAGTTTTCGCAAAAAGTTTTATAATTGTGTTGCAATAATTGATTGTATGGAAATATTTATTGAAAGACCTTTTAGTCTTCATGCTCGAACCCAAACTTGGTCAAATTATAAAAACAACACTATTAAATATCTCATTGGTATAACTCCATCAGGTGCTGTAAGTTTTTTATCACCTGGATGGGGTGGCAGAGTGTCAGATAAAGAAATTACAATTAAATCCGGATTTTTAGAAAAAATAACTCATGAGATTGTGTACTTACTGATAGAGGATTTACCCTTGTTGAAGAATTTGCTACATAGGTAGGGATTTTAAAATTACCAAAATTCACCAAAGGAAAAAAGCAAATGTCTTCTGCTGAAGTCGATGAATCACGTCAAATTGCACATGTAAGAATT
Source organism: Hydra vulgaris (assembly GCF_038396675.1). Classification (NCBI taxonomy): domain Eukaryota; kingdom Metazoa; phylum Cnidaria; class Hydrozoa; order Anthoathecata; family Hydridae; genus Hydra; species Hydra vulgaris. The sequence goes on from NC_088924.1 coordinate 882,492, forward strand.
CATGTTGAAAGGGTAATTGGACGGTTAAGAAAATTTCGAATTCTTCAGAGCATTATCCCAATAACTCAAGTTGATTTACTTAACAATGTAATGGTAATGATAACATCATTAGTAAATATTAACAGTAGTGTTGTTCCTCCAAGCTCATAGGAGCGAAAAACCTTTTTTTCTTAAAAAAATTTTATAAATATAATATATCCTTTAGTTTATTTGTATGCATTCCTTGCAGAACCATTTACCTTTAGGGGCCTTTTTTTATTTCAATACAACTGTAATGAAACCATCCTATTTTGCAGTTTTTTCCATCGCATCCAATCATTGGGGTAAAAATTGGGCGTTTGCAAATGCAGTATGTTTGATCGGTCAAAAGGTTATTTGGATCATTTTTTCTAGACACTATTTCAGGTAGTAAAAATTTTAAAAATATTGTTGTCAACTTTGTTTCCAGTTTTTTACAAAAAACCTTATCAATTGGAACATTAATTAACATTGTATCGTTTTCATTTTTACCTTCGGTCCAAATGTAAAAATGGCAGTATGTAGTATTAGTAACATACATTTCTTGATGCACTTGAAAGTAATACCGGTGTGTTTTCTTTACTGTATTGTCAAAATTTACAGGAAAATCCGTATCAGTTTTCCAATTTTCTAACCCTTTTCTATATTTATATGGGCACTTAATTTCCACTACCCCTGAACCATGACAATCACAACACACCATACTATCAGGTGAAGCACCAAAGCATGGATTTTTGTGAAGAACATGCAATCTGGTTTCTGTAACAACTATATTTGTATGCGTTTTCGCGACTAGTTGCTTGTAAGAATTTATGGCTTTTGTCTCCATTTTTTACCATAACTCGTAGGTTTTGTAATGATTTCTGCACTGTATTGCATCACTGTGTTTATAAACAACTTAGGGTATTTATCAACGTTTATGTTATAAGCAATTTTCGATAACGATGCGGTTATTCTTCCTGCCCTGTGCAACTTCCAGATTCTGCTAGCGCTTTGAATCTTTGTAACTTGAAGTAAATTGCTGTACATGTTAAAACTCTGAGTGATTTTGTACTCCTCGTATGATTCTGCGCAATAATTTGTTAAGGTGGAATATTCAAAATTAATTGCTGCAGGCAAATATAGTGAAGTAAGTGGTTCCGGCAAATTATATTCACTATCATCCTCTTCTGCAGTATCTGTATCACTACAATGTTCTTTGCTTTCATTTTTAATGTCTACAGACTGAAGAATAGCAGCATTCTTATACAATTTTTTGAGTTCTAACAACTTTTTTTTTTTACTATCTGAAGTTGGTATAGGATCCTTAAAGCTGTAAGGTCTTTCATCCTGTGAGTTTTCATTGTCACTAATATTTGGAAGAGTTTCATGCTTCTTTGGTCGGAAAAAATTGATTTTTTTAAGTGTAGCTGGCGTTGCTGATATACGCGATTTTTTCCAACTGCACAATTTGCTTGTGCAAGATATTTTATTTATACCAAGCTGTGCACATGCAACAAGCTTAAATAACAAAGCACCGATGTGACTACACACAGAGCCCAATCTATATTTTAAAAAAATATATGATCGATTCAACTTCTTAAAACACTTGTTTTGAGAAAAATTAGAATTAAATTATTTAACTAATGCGCTCACCCTGCCATGCATTTGCAATTTGCTGTTAAAATCCAGCCATTAACTTTATTTATTGCTACCCACACATCGTAACATTTCTGCTTCTTTCCTTGTCTTTGACTTGGAAGCACCTAAGACAAATTAAACGTCGATTAAATAAAAAAAAGATAAATCATATTACATTTCACTCAAAATGAATTTTATGGTTTTAACTTTTCAAACATTTTTTTTGTCAGTTTCGCTGTACACTTTGTAATATGCAACGATACCTCAGATTTAATGGAACAAAATTGATTCTTTTCTTCAATTAAATTATAGTATACATCCTGAACATGCCCACAAATGTAAAAGTTGTACGATTCCAATGATTTATAGGATTTCATTGAATCGTGTGTAAAGTTACTTGGCGAGTTAATAAGATAATTGTACATGTCACCCCATGTAATGTCGGGCATCATTGAAACGTCATTCTTCCAATTTACAAGTACGTAAGGGTCGGGAAGTAACATTCCACTTGACAAAGTTAATTTTTTTTTTATATGCATCTTTAGTCTTTTCTTCTAACGTTGAAAAGTATTCAGATTCACTCCACATTTTCTCTTGCGTGTTTTCTTTCTATCCTGCCAGTGTCCTTCGCGTCGGAAAAAATGTAAACGCGCTACGTCACTTTGAAATTCATTTATTAAAATTTAGTTTGTATTTTACTTTAATTTAGTGATCATTTATTAAAAGTTTTAAAAATCCTTATTACATAACAGGGGCGGATGCAGATTTTTTTGTTGTGTGTGTTGCCAGTTTATTTTCGAATTGGCAAAAGTCGGTGATACTTTTTTGTAAACCCCTCCACGGGCTAGCTAGGGGGACGGGAGGAAGGTTGCAAATAATTATCGCCGACTATTTTTTGGCTATTCGTCATTAAAGCGGCATCAGTACCTTATTATTACTTACTTAGCATTGTTCTCAATTACTCATGTAAAACAAAATTAATAAAAATATTGCGTCGGCTATTCTGCACTTCAAATTAGACACTTTTTTACTTGTCTAATTTATTTAACGAAGTGCACCAACGTTAAAGGTAAGCCAAAGGACTTTGCACTCCATCTGTAAATTGTTATGTGGCCTATGGTTAGCCCTCCATTTCTGGATTCTTTCTTTTTCTTGATAGGCAGTTAGTGTAAAGTATTTGTATTGTTGCCTTAGGTTAGCCCTTTATTTCTGGAATATTACCTTTTCTTGACAGGCCGTTTTTTGCCAAACTATTTTAAATGGTTTTCTTTTTAATTTTTTATGTTGCTTTTTCTAATTTTCACTAAATTTTAGATAAACTTAAATATAAGATGAAATACACGAATATAGACAATAAACAAAAAGAAAAAAAAACATTAATATAGGTAAAAACTAACTCTAAAGTATTTAAAACTCTTTCTACATCAGGAATTATTTCTTAATGATTAGACATCAAAGCTAAAGAATTAAACCTCAACTCTGTCATGCGGTTTCGCATATAAGTTTTTAGTCTGCGCATAACAGAAATGCTTCTCTCACATTCGCATGTGGTAATTGAAATTATTTTAAAAATTTTCCCCTAAAGTTTGTGAAACCCCTCATATCAAAAGACTTTAAAATCTCTGTAATAGTTAATGGGATCACAGAATGATTGTTCCAAAATGTTTTCCACAAAACTAGTTCAGCATGAAATGATGTAGGATGAGGCATATCAGATATATAAAAATTCAATAAAATCTAACTTCCAAAAACATTTTTCTTTAATTTTTTTACAACAGCTGCGGGAATACCATATAAACATTTGTAAACTACAATCTCACCTTCATCAAATCTATCTTCTAATTCATTAGTTAAATGATCTAGAAGAGGAGATGTGATGGAATATTTGGATATATATATATATATATATATATATATATATATATATATATATAGATATAGATATAGATATATATATATATATATACATATACATATATATATAGATATATATATATATATATATATATATATATATATATATATATATATATATATATATATATATATATATAAATATATATATTTATATGGAAACTGCGTCAGATAGATAGTTATCTCTATAAATTTGTCTGCCACAGAGTCTTGGTTTAACTTCTGAAAGATCTTAACTGAGTACTATTCATAATGGTAGACATCAAATTTTTTTTTCAAATCTGAAATTTGAGTTTTTAAACAATTTATTTCATTGCACTGTTGTGATATATCAAACGCTTTAGTTTGGAGAGCAACAGTTATAGCATAGAAATAGTCCATTATTTGTTTTGTTAAAACTAAACTTAAAACAAAAAAAAAATATGTCATAAGCTTTGAAGAAGTATCAATATTATAACTCTTACCTTCATTGTATGCCAATTCCTCCATTGAATGAAAAAAGGATATGTAGCTATCAAATAAAAACATCCAGACCTCTAAGTTTCTAAGAATTTATTGAGACAGCTGGCAACATTTCTAACACTCTGAACATTGAATGATTTAATAGCAGCTAAATTAAGTTTTGGCACGCAAAGTAAACAAAAAATGCCTTTGAATTGATAAATTTAATTCTAGATGAGATATCTTTTAATTTACCAGACATTGCCCCAGCACCATCATATCCTTGAACTCTACATTTTTAAATATCAAGATCAAGATCATCAGTTGCAGAAATTATGTTTTGCGCAAGACTAACACCATTTGTACCAGATTTACATTCAATAAACCATAGAAAGTCTTCAAAAATAACATTATCACAGTAATGTATCTTATAACTAGAGATAGCTGTTCAACATTAGAACAATCAGAGTCTCCGTCACACAAGATGAAAAATATAACCTAACTTTTTAATTTTTTTAATTACTACGTCTTCGATTTTTTTTCCACAGCATTCAATAAGTTTGTTTTGTGCGGTTTTATTTATTTAGGTTGCATTTTCAGGAGCAGAATAAATATGGTGCTCAAGAACTTTATCACCTGCTTCAATACGAAAATTTAAAAGCTCTACAAAGTTACCTATACCATTGTTGTCTCTGCATGTTTCTCTGATGATACTTACTGGCATCAAGATGACCTCCAAAAGCAATATTGTTGCGGCCAAGTCAAATAATTGTCTTTATAACTTAAACTAATTTATTTCAATTACTTATAATAAGTTTTTATCTAAGATTATCGATGTCAACTTCGATCAGATTTTTTTGAATTAGATCTTGATTATCCCATATTGTAAAAAACTTTCGAGTAAAGCTGATTATTGAGGTATTGTTTGGAATACTGCTCCCCAACAGTGTTCTTGGAACGCAGTATGCTCCATCTTCAATCTGTGAGTAAGCCATCCAGGAAAATTCAAGTAGCCATTTATGTAAAAATGATTGTTTCTTTTCACCTGAAATAGGAAAAACAAGTTTGGAATTAATATTTTATTAACTAGATCTAATAATATTGAATCATCTTTGTGCCAGCAGATGTCTACCGCGCTCATAATAAGTAGAAACATCATAAAAAATAAAGCCCGAACAGAAAAACTAATGTTGAACCGAACACCGTTCGATCACCGAACAGTCATTGAACTGAAAATCTCAAACGCGGTCGGATGTCGAACATGCAAAAATATGAAAAATAAAAAATGACACTATAGTCGGACAATTTTTTGTTGTGTTTGTAATTCTTCATATTTATTGGTATTTCATATTTACTGGTTTGCAGTAATTTCTAGTACAGATTTAAGTGTAGTATATACCGGTAGTAAATTTTAAAAAAAGTTGATTAAGTTTTCAATAAGTTTTCTTAGTGTTTGTCCTTGGCATTGAAATGGGAATTTTGCAGTTCCTTGTCCATTCGAAGTAGCATCAAGGCTTCAATTGTTTCTGGTGCAAGATTGGCTTTCATGGAATTCATTCGTTCACTTGGGGCTGAGGTAGCTGGAATGGCAAGAACAAAGCTAGATACAATGAGCAATACTGGAAATGTCTCTTTATTTTTTCCCCACCACTTTAGTGCTTCATTCCCCAAATTTTTTAAATCTTGAACATTTGGTGCCACATCTTCAGTTCTACTATATTGTTCAATTTCATAATTCTCAACAGGGGCTGTTGAGTCAATAAAGGACGAAAGTTAAGGCAAAATATGGTTAGAAAAAGGCTTGGTAGAGGAGTGCTGCTTTTTCTGAGGTGGAGAATTAGTCGGTGAGGAGTTTGTCTTTTCAAAATTACAATATTGTATAAGACGTCGCAGGTTTTCCTTTGTTTCTATAAGCTTGGCAGAAACATTATGTCCGAAGACTTTTAAAGACTTGCAAAAAGGAATAAAAAACAAACCAATGCAATGAATATGATTTATTTTAAATTTATCAGACAAAATGTCAGTTGCAAAACTTGACTAGTACGTAATAATATCTCTTTGGTTTTCATAGTCCTGTGTGAAGACCTGAGAATCATATTGAGTTTCAAATTCAGAATCATTAACTCAACGAAAGAAGTGTTCAACTGGAAGAGTGTTTGCATTCTTGAGGTTTTTATGAACTTGCACAGATGTTTTGAAGGTAGAATTTTCCTTATTATTAATTTCCCAACCGTAGCATAGTTTCGCAGACATCGTGATTTCTAATAAAAAAAACTTAAACTAGGATAAAACAAAGGTTTAAACGATATCAACTATAAACTAAAATACACAGTAACCATAACTTATAATCTCCAGAAAAAATGAATATTTTCACCATAACAATTAACTATTAATTGTAACGCATTTATTTTCCGGTAAACGTCAACTAAATAAATACCCCAGAAACGTCAAAACACGTAAAGAAACAAAACAACGTACAGAACACTTAAAGGACACTTACTGTACACAGAACTGGACACTGAATCATATTCCCCTCTGAAATTCACTTCTCAATACTGGACACCTGTCCGAATATGGTAATTTACCTTGCACTCTCTAGCGCTTATGTAAAATATCTCTTCTCTTCCCTCAGAACTACAACGGCCTGATGTGTTCCAAATAAGTGGTGGAACTTTAATAGCTTCCACTGCGAAACAATAGCAAAAGTCTTGAAATAATTTAAAGCTGTGGTGAATAATTTGGATTAAAATGGAGATAATAATGCTGAATAAGTCGTACAACCGAACAGTCGAACACTTTCGGAAAAGTCAATCAGTTTTAATCGATTTGGCTCAGAAATGCCGGCCCGTATGGACGCCGAACATGACGGCCATAAAAAAGTCGGACAATGGCGGACATCGGACAAAACATTCTTCAATCAGAACCGAACATTTCGATCACGGATTTCTTGTTAAAATTTTTTGACTCGGTCGCACATCGGACACAATTTGGCCCATGTCTCTACTGATATACAAGGAATACAATTAAATAAAATTGAATCAGGATTTTTTTCGATATTTACAACTATAATTTTAGTTTTATTACTATTCAAAGCATTATGCGACATTGAACTAATGTTTTTTGTTTTTTTTTGAAAATAGATTTTTAGTAGGTTGACAAGATAAATTAAGAACCTTAGTGGTAATAGAAGAATGCGATAGAACTCTTGGCAAAACTGAACACGATCCTCTTTTTTCACAATGGGGACAATGATATGGTGACCACATATCTTTATCCTTGGAAATAAAGCGACAATTTGTGTTACACCATACAATACTCAGAAGCTCTTTATTTGTTTTATGATCACCACGTGGGTATATATTTACATTAAATAACTTTTTATACTTTTCAAGTCAAGTTTTCACATTGTTATAACCGTGTATGTTTTTCTTTAAAAGCAAAAATATTTTTTTAAAGAACTTTTAAATGCATACTATAAATTTAAGTTTAGTATTTTTTATATAATGAAACATAATTTTTTACAATTCTTTAGAATATTATAAGTGAATCCTGGGCAACATAGGATACTCCTAGATCCGCCCCTGCATAATGCACTAAAAAATTTTCTAATTTTTGAACAATATTTTTCTAATTTTTGAACAATATATTTGACTAATACCAATTCTCATTGATCTGAACAAAAAAATATGGGTCCCAATTTTAGTTATTAGTTTTAGAATTGTGCGAAAGTGAGCGAAGTTTTTGTTATTGATTTAAAAATAATAACAGTAAATTAAAATCAGGTTAGAGCACTAAATAATGATATCAAATGTGTAGTAGTTAATTGTCATAAAACTGTGTTTTATAAAAATTTACTTTTTTGAAAATGTTTCAAAGTTAACAAAATTTTAGTTAAAGTTTTGTTATCAATTTACCATTCATTTGTTGAAGAAGGAACTTATATTTTTTACTCAAGCTATTAGCCTTTTCTGTTTTCATTTACTTAAAAACTACGTTATTTTGTTGCTAAGTAGTTATCCATTTTTTTTTTAAGGTTAAATGGCTCCAAAAAAAAGTCATTTGCATTTTATGGTGCAGCCAAAAAATATAATTTTGATAGTTTCACAGTGCCTTTGCGAAACAAATATTTAATCTAGAAATAGACATTGTGTATTTATTAACAATGTGACTCGTATACCGAAAATGTTAAAAAAGTCTAAATGTATTTTAGCTTAAGAGATGCAAAAAATAATATGAAAGTGATCAGCTTTTAATGCAAACCCACACTTTTTATCTACCGGCAAATAATTTAACCGCAGTGCTAAAAATAATATGAACTGCATGTAATCCAATCGCAGACTTTACAATCCAATCACAGACTTTAAATTATCTTCCGGCAGTGCAAAGTTAATATTCTATTATATTAACTTTGCACTGCCGGAAGATAATTTAAAGTCTGTGATTGGATTGTAAAGTTAATAAAATAGAATATTAACTTTGCACTGCCGGAAGATAATTTAAAGTCTGTAATTGGATTGTAAAGTCTGCGATTGGATTACATGCAGTTTATTGCTTGCAATGCAATATCACACATATCTACCGGCAAGTATGATTACAGTCCTGTAACTTCTTACAATGCAATCAAAGATTTTAAATTATCTGTCGGCAGTACAAAATATAATATAAACTGCTTGCAATCAATAAAAGACTATAATTATGAATTGCTTCCAATCCATTAACAGACATTGCATCATTAACCCGCAGTATGAATATAGCTCTATAACTTTTTACAATGCAATCAATGACTGGTAAATTATTTGACGGCAGTGCAAAGTATGATATGAACTGCTTGCAATTTAATAGAAGACTTCAAAATATTAGCCGGCAGTACAAATGAAATTAGGATTGTGTACTGCTTGCTATGCAATAGCAAACATTGAATTATTTACCGGCAGTATGATTACATTCCTTTAACAACTCATAACGCAATCAAAGACTTTAAAATATTTTTCGGCGGTGCAAAATATAATATAAAAGCAATGCAATGCAATGCAATAACAATGCTAGTAATGCAATAACAAACTTTAAATTTTTTGCCGGTGTCATGAAATAAATTAACCACTATAATAAATTATCTCCGGTAGCGTAAAACGTTACCTAGGAAGTTGATATATTTTAAAATAAATTACCTCCCTTTGAAATAAATTAACCTCTGTCGGCGAAACAAATAGATGGTGTTCTATTGACGTCACGATGTAAACATTGTTTCTCCGACGCCATCTTGTAGGTCAAACAAATGCGCATTTGTTTAACGCAAGGCTAATTACTATTATCTGTTAATGTGGTTCCTATCGAAAAAACAGTTAAAAAGTTTATTATTTTGATCAAATTTATGTAGAAATAAATTCTCTTTCTCAAGATTTAATTAGTTTCTTTTTTGTTCAAACTAAAACTCTATTATAAATAATTTATTTTTTAAACACTATCAAACAATGTAATAAACCTTAGCAACGAAGTAAATTGTAAATAACTTGAACAATAATACAATACAAACAATCAAAACCATAAACTTAGGAGAATGTGTGATTTTAGAGGCAATCAACACTCGTTCAAAAAAGCTGAAGAAAAGCCAAATGACTAAGATTTTACTATAAACTAAAATACTATAAACTTCAAGTTATTGAAAATTTATGTTAACCTTCAGCTAAAATTTTAGAATTTTTTTCATAAAACATAGACTTTTTATTTACAATTTAACTCCTAGCATGGTTGATAGTCGTAAATTAAACTTTAAAGTTAAAAGCTGTTTAAAAGTAGCTGCTCTTTACATTAAACAGTGCGGTTAAGAAAAGTATGCGGATTTGACGAAAGTTTAATATAAAGGTCTTTATTAGTTTTAAGATATGTAAGAAGTAAAAAATACGAATCAGATCAAAACATTTATAAAATACGTAATATATACAAAATATAAAATTTTTTGTATATATTACGTATAAAATACGTAATATATACAAAATTACAACTTGTCAGTGGGGTAGACCTGTATAACTTAAAATTTAGCAAATAGGATAGAAATCATAAATTACTTTCTTCCGTGGACTACTTCCGTAAAGTATGCACATATGCATAGCAGATATTTTATGCTTACAAATAATTTATTTATCGATGAGTTTATGTATTGCATAGCATACAAGAAAATTAATAATGAATACTAGAGATATTTATTTTGTTTCTTATTATGTTCTTTATAAACTGAACTAATATAAAAAGGTATAAAAAAGTTGCTGTTTAAAAGTACTTAAAAGTCCTGTTTCATATTATATTTAAAATGATATTTTTTATATATATAAATATAATTATACATATATATATATATATATATATATATATATATATATATATATATATATATATATATATATATATATATGTATATATATATATACCTTTAGAATTAAAACAGAGCATACTTTCGAGGATTTGGTTGTTTCTGCCTATTAACTGCTGCAATCCACTTGCACTGAAAACTCAAGCATTTTACTATCTTGATGCCTAAAAATAGCAGGAAAGCCATGGAAAGATATCTTGTCACCGTCACGATATCAACTATAGGCTTTAGCAACTATTGACAAAACAAGCACTTAGCATATTTTTACTGACAAGAATAAAATAATTTATCATTTCTATGAAAAAAATATATATATATTTTTACACATGTTTCAAAACAACCTCTTTTATAATATATAATGAAAATAAATGAACCAACTTTCTATAACGAAAAAGTCTCTTTATTTAAACGTTTCACCTATAAAATTTCAATTAAAAAAAGTTATACTCTATATAAAACACAATTCTAAACAGTGTTGTAATTATTTTAAACGTGCCAGTCCAGGATTATTTTTTGTTAATTTGAGCATATTTTTGAAATCTCAAAATTGATTTTTTTAAAATCTCGATAACTTAAAACGTTCGCGATCATATTAGTTTATAGTCTCAACAAAAGGTTGTGTTATTAAGTAATTATTGAGATCTATTATTAAGTTCCAGTTGTTTACATTCATCATTGAATTCAATGGAATTAGAAAAAAACTGCTCATGTCCAACACGCTATACTTTCATTGGTAATATATAGAATTGTACATAAGGCTCTTAACTAAGAATACTTATAAATGAAAAAGAGTCACCTCTCTGAGAAATTATTGCACACTAATCGATGAAATAAAGTAGATCTTCTAAACATTATAATAGCTTGCTTGAAAATGTTTTAATACTTACAGATATATTACGTATTTACTAGTATTATTTATGTAAGTCCTGGAAATGTTACAACTTATTTTTTAAAATTTTAGAATTTGATTGGTGTTCTCTTTCTACTTCTCTTAAAGCTGATGCAGGTTTTTTAATTAACTTCGTCTACTATGTATGCTTTTATTTGCAGCAGAATTTGATGCAAAGAGGGTTAATTAAAAACACTGCTTTTAAGCAAGTTTTTAAATTTAAACTTTAACTTATGAACAGCACCCATGTGATAAGTTATTTTTTCAATAAAAAGTCTGTTTTATGAAAAACGTTCTTGACATGACAGCAAAAAGATACACATAATTTTAACAACTTGAAGTTTATAATAAAATTATAATCATTCGGATCCTCTGCAACTTGTTTATATTTTTAGCACGAGTGTTGATTGCCTCTAAAATCGCACATTTTTTTAAGTTTGTGGTTTTGCTTAATGCCAATTATTATTGTTATTAGTTATTAATAAATACTTTCAATTTACCAAATTGAAAAAATCTTATATGTCAAAATACTTGAAAGAAGATGTTCAAAATGTTAAACAAAAATAATTTAGTCTATTTTTGGGATCGTTATCTTGTTGAAAGATCCAATTGCGATTCATTTTGTCCTTTGCATGGGGCAGCATAATGTCTAGATAAACTCTCTGGTTCATAATACCTTCTATGCGATAAATGGGACCCAGGTTGTCACGACTAAAACTCGAATAAAAATATATATATATATATATATATATATATATATATTAAAATATTTTAAATGACATAATACAACTTTATAATGGCCGTTATAAAGTTGTAGCCATTATAAAGTTGTATTTTCTCATTTAAAATATTTTAATATTATTTGACCTATTTTTTTCAAAAAGATATTGATCACTCTTAAACAGACAAGAGTTGTATTTCCAGAAATATACAACATTTATCAATAAATATATAAACATATATATATATGTATAAACATATATATATATAAATATATATATATATATATATATATATATATATATATATATATATATATATATATAACGATGGTTTAATAGTAATGCGTAAAATATCTGGTCCACAGCTCGATAAAATTAGAATATATATATATATATATATATATATATATATATATATACATATATATATATACACATATATATACACATATATATATATATATATATATATATATATATATATATATATATATATTCATATTCATATTTATATATATATATATATATATATATATATATATATAAATTTATAGTATAATGTTAAACATTATTATTAGTAAAAGAAAAAGGTTCTCTGAGGTTCGTCCAATATTATTACTTTTTGATCTCCTTTTTATTTTCACAACAATATAGAACTTGTCAAAAATAAACTGTTACAAAATAATTTAATGCACCGCTAACTAAAGATATATATTCAGAAATAAAATAAAATAAACTACATACGCAGTTTTGTAGAAATTATTATAAGCTAAATAACTTAAAACGCGTATTACAAGGGGTTAATTTATTATGATGGGGGCTAGAAATATTTAAGCCCCCGGTAATCCATTTTGTTTCCAGTTATCATTTTAATTTATTATATTTATTTAATAAAATTTATAGCTTATAATACTTTACCAACTTTCTATTTGAATCGTCGTTTGTTCTTTTTTTATATATTTGACTTGATTGTTGCCTAACGATTCAAAAGATAAGTTTCTTTGAGAAAAACATACTTCTCTTAAACATACTTTGTCATCAAGCTGTTTCCATAAATTCTTAATAGGATTTAGGTCACGAGGTTGCGCAGGTCATTCCATTACATCATCCTTATTTGTTTTAAGTGATGATTTAACTAGTTTTAATGTGTTTTTTTTTATTATCATTTTGTTGGAATGTTCATTTTAGAGGTATATTTACTCCTACTTAAGGTAACGTGATACTCCAGAATTTTGTTAAATATGTGTTTATCCATTATTACTTCAATGCGTTATAATGGTCCCAATCCAGAAAATCCTGAAAAACACCTCCAACCATCAAGCTTTTGCCACCTCGATGTTTTAAGGTTCCTATAGTGTACACTGGTTTTTATCTTGTTCAGATAAAAAGTTTTATCGATACAATGATTTACAATCATTGTATCGATACAACTTTTTATCTGCATTAATGAAACACTTTATAATTCAAATTAGGTGCCATGCATTATCCAAAAAGTAAAAATTTACATCTTTTAAACCTAAACGACTCACAAGCGATAGCTCTGAAATTGCATTTAATATCTTTTCGTTGGCCTTTACGAGCACAATTTAAAATATCTTAACTTGCTACTTCAGTTTAAACGAATATTTTTCTAAGGTGGTCATTTTTTTTCTCAATTCTTCAGACAAGTACTTCTATACACTAGCTGAGAACGATAATAAAGGAGTTCTACTCTGTTTTATTGCTGTTGTTGGAAATTTAAGATGTTAAATTAACATATTCAGCTTTTTATCGTCTGAGATTTGACTATTTATACTTTTATTTACTAAATCGCTTGTCTCAACAAGTAAGTTTTTCTCTACTAAACTATTTTAAAAAATATCAATAGCACTTGCTTTATCTAATTTTTCATCATCAATATTTTCAATCTCAACGCATGGTTGAGTTTTAAAGATCTGTAAATTTGAACTTCTTGATTTCTTTTTCTTTGTCAAAGTGATTGTCTCTTCTGCTAAGTTTTTCTCCTTTAAACTATTTTTAAAAATATCAGTAGCTCTTACTTTATCTAAATTTTCATCATCAACATTTTCAACGCTCAACAACGCATGATTGAGTTTCAAAGCCCTAAAAGTTTGAATTTTCTAATGACGATAAAATCAATGTATTTACGTCTGCCTTAACTCCATTTAGCATTTGATTATGATGATACCTATCTCCATGTATAACCAGTTGTTCAATTAAAGATATTGAAAATATTGAAGAGCCTGCGGAAATGTTCCCTTTGACTCGTCACTTAAAATTTTTTCAATTTTATTGAAACAAAGTATGCTGCTAAAAAATTTAAAATTTTTATAACAATTTAAACATAGTCATTTTAGATTTGTTTTAAATAATCGAAAAAATTAGGAGTTAAAATTTTTTTTAAAGTGCTGGGTATGTTCAAAAAATTGATAAAAATTAACAATCAAACCATAAATCTTTTTTCACGCGTATTATACAGTGTCGAAAGTATAAATTTAATTTTTGTTTTTTGAATTTGTTACTTTTGAATAAACGTTTAACGGTGCTACAGTTGTATTTATAACCCATCCTTTATTAACTAATTTTATATCAAATACATGCAATGAAAGGGTTTGTTTGACATGCCAACAAGGAATGCCGTTTCCAGAAATAGCATAGCAAGTACAAGAATTAGATAAAGATCTTATTAATTTATACTTCACAGTGAAAAAAAAATTGTTCTTACAAACAGTTAAATAAAAAGTTAAAAATTAAAAAGTTAAATAAAATAAGCAAAATAAGTTAAATAATCTTTTTTTCAAAAAAAAAAAAAAAAGAAGAAAAAAACAAGTGTTAAAGTACTCAAATGAATTCATATTAATATAAGTTGCATCATTAGATTTCATGAAGGATAGTTGTTTTTCATTGAAGTATGGTTGTTTTACATTTTTTTAAGTGAAAGATACCTTTCCAACAGCATCCAAAAGGTAACTTTATTAGTGTCTTCATAGTGGCATTAAAGTAGCTGTGCTTTGTTTTGACAGAACGAATCTATTTTAAATAAACGCGGAAGTTTAAATTAATTATTAATGCGTATATAAAGTTTATAACTCAATGTAATATACCTACATAAAATACTTTCAGGCTGTTATTTTGCAACTTATTGAGTAACTTTGTCTAACATTCTTGGTGATTGAATCACCTTGATATATAATTGAAGTCTATCAGGGCCAAGCTTATCAAGTCAGTAATATAGTTTTAAATTAAGCTAAAGTTTCCTAAAACATTGTTTATACCATCTTATTTAGCTTCCCTTATGGTGGTAAAGTAGCATTTAGTTTATTTATACTTGGTATGGTCCTAAATGTATTATTAATTTTTTAGAAGTAAATACCATTAATTGTATTTACATTAGACAAATAAAAATTACTAAATAATTTAATAAAAATTACTAAAAATTTATTATTAAAAATACCATGTGTAAATTAATTTTTTTATCACTCTGTAAACCACAATCGAGCTCACTAAACGTTTCTGGAACGTTGCACAGAAAAAATTAAGTTTTTATTGCACCATCCGTTATTTCAAATTTATTGTAACTTTTATTGTATTGTTGTGAAAAGAGTATGTATGTATCTTTCCTTAAATTAATAAATTGCTTAAGGATTTGTACTGAGGTATACGAACCTCACTATGATTATTATTTGTGTCACTGTAGATATTTGCTAAAGAGTACTTTACTGTTGATATATTGTTCCTGGGCTACATAATAAATCCTGACAACAAATTGACCACTGCAATAAATAAATGCAAGACTTCCCAATATTAAAATGTTTTACTAAAAAAATATGAAATAATGGCCTTCCAGTGGGCGCGCATTTTATTTTAACACGAACGAGCGCGCGTCATAAATTTTACGTCGTACAGTTTACACCAAGTTTTCACTATTTTACGCTGACATAAAATTGTTAATCTTAGTTATTAAGGAAAAAGCAATGTTTAATGAGTTTAGTAAAGTATTTTATTTGCAAAACTATAAATAAACAAAAAAAATGGTTTATAAAAAGAAAACACAAGAAAAAACAATGTTATTTTTTAGACAGAATTGAAATCACTATTTATATTCGCACAATCAACGAATACAATTTTCTTTTGGGAGCGACGCTTTCATGTAAATGTCTAACAATTATGGCATTTCATTGATGCTGAGTTCTTTTCTTGTCTCGAGCGCGCGAACGGCATATTCTGCGTTTTGGAAGCTGTTGTTCTTCTCGAACTCTCTCTGTTGACACTCCATAATTTATTCTCAAAAATGCCTGCACATCTGATGGCAAGTTCTGAAGGCTCGCTCGAAATGTCAGATGCTCTTTCATAAGGAAAAGTGCCAAGTTTTTTAAAAATAACTTTCTGTGTATTTTTTTATCTGATAAGTTAGCAAATGAGTAAAAAATCTGTGAATTATTATTCCAGCTATATTCATAAAACTATAAAAAAAACCAACACAAGGCCATTGTCTAGTTAATCTGGAAACGGAAAATGTCAAGCACATTTTGTCAACTGTGTCCTTTCGAGCATTATAATCTATTATAACTAGTGGTTGTGGGATCCATATATTTGTGTCATGCAATGTTGACAATAATAAAACCGCAGTATTTTTTTGAGGCACGTATGAAGTGATCATTTTGTCATTTTGGAAACCAAATAAATTGGTCTGGACTACTTTACTTTTATGAGAAAGAAATTCTGGTGGAGTTTTACGTTTATTCTTCTTGAAGACTTCAATAAGTGTAATTTTTCTTTGGTAAATAGTCAGCAAGAAGAATACTTGTATAATAATTGTCTGTGGTCAAATTTCTATTAGAATTTTCAATTGGTTCAATTAATCGTTTCACAATATCAAAAGGAGCATTTAACAAGGCGAATGGAGTATGGACCATCTTGCTGTTTTCCAAAGTAAATTTCCAAATTAAAAGTATATAAAATTTTACCATCACATAGTGCATACATTTTGATTCCATATTTTGCTAGTTTTCTAGAAATATATTGTATCCAACTGCAGCGACCTTTAGATGGATGCAACATTTCATCAATGGATACGTATTCACCTAATTTGAAGCACGTCTTACTATTGTGTACAAATGCGTTAAGAAATGTACGAATAGCAGACAATTTATCTACTTTTCGCTTTTCTCCTCTTGTGGTTTTATCGTCAAACCTTGGAGACCGTGTCAAAAATAAAAAACTGCTCTACAAATTTTTATCCAGTTCCGTCAGTTGCCCAAATTTCTTTATATTTTCGTTGTCTAGAATATGTATGGTTAGTCCTCAGTTGAGCAATGTACTTGTAAATTTAGTTGTTATGTATTTGTAAATGTTATAATTTCATTTATCATATTAATATCAATAATTTTCAAATAAGCGTCTTATACTATATAATATAGCGTATACTATACATACATACATTTAACCAACTTTTAAGGTAGAAGTTTTTTAAAATATGTAGTATTTTCAAATTTTTATTCAGAATATAGAATAAAACTTAAAAAGCTTGATAGTTATTACTAATTGGTATTTATCAATTATTTAATACCATAACTATTAATAAATACTCTTATGTTTATTCAAACGATTTGTGTAGTATTTCAATTTATCGTATTATCATTTTATAAAACTTGGGCTATGGTAATGGTAATAGAAATAATATTTTATATAAATAAAGGACTATGAATAGATCAAGAAAAAACAATCAATTAACTGTAGAAAACACAACTAGCAACATTTGTCAACAATGAACTAAGCTATGTACTATCAAAATTCAATAACATAACATTTTCCCAAGCCAAATAGAGTTCATACAAAAGCAACGGCAAAAATCGTTTAACTTCGCTGATCGAATTCAAATGAAGACTGATACCGAATATTTCTTAAACTTCGATTACGAAGTTTAACGAATACAAGTTATTCGAAAAATTTCGGTTAAGGAGTTGAACAAATTCTGTATATTCGTTAAAGGAAGTTGAAAGAATATTAGTTAATCGTTACAGTTTAGTCACTAAATATGCACTTCGCTATTCGTTCCTCTATTTGTTAAAAAGGTTAAAATCTAGTTAAACTTTAAACCAGATTTTAAATTTGTTTACAAATTGTGCGACATTCCCTTTAATTCATTTTAAAAAATTTTATAAAGTGATAGACTTTAAACTTAAAAGATTTTAAGTTCTTCAAAGTTTTTGGTAATACTACGACTATTTAGATGGGACACTTAGATAGAACAGATGGAACGCACATTTAGATGGAATTGATTAAGACATTATTTAAATACTTTGAGCAAATTGTGGCTTCGTCCGAGTCAAACTAAGTTGTGCTCAGTTTGTGTGTCGTACAGCTGCTCTTAAATATAATTAGATTTTATTTGAGTATAATAAATATTTGTAAGTTGGTTTTGGGAAACTGTAAAAGTCGATACTAAATTAGTGGTTGTTAGTGGCTATTTGTGGAAGTCTTAACTATATAATGTTACACATTATTATAAAGCACATAAAATTTTGAACAAATCTATTAACAAAAATATTTTCCATAATGCAGTTAAATTCCAACAAAATGGAAAAAGGAGCAATTTTTAAGGGTTTTTCAGAAATATTTCTATACAAAAATTGATGTAGAAGTTTATGATGAAGTTTTATGTAAAAACTATATATTAAAGAAATTAAGCCTAATGTAATGGCAATCAGAATTCAAAAATATTTTTGTTCATGACGATAATTTTTATGACTTGGAGGTCGTTTACTGTTAGGAGGTATATCACCAAGAGGTATATCAAGAAGTCTTTTCTTCTCTTCTTCTACACTTCACTGCTCATACCACTTACAGAAGAACCAGATTAATTATGATGGCTTTTTAACCGATTTATTATCATAGCTTTATAGCCTTCATAATCCAAAACTTTATCTAGAGAAATATTATAATTTGAAATCCATTTTCAAAAAAATTACATATTTCAAATCTTAAATTTTGCATTTACAACCTATAAAATTTCCGGATAACCAACTGTTTCTGATTAGCTATTTATATGTAATATTTGCAAAATAAATCACTTTGATCAAATTAACAAAAACTCTGTTGGTTATGAAAATGTAGTGGAAAGAAGCCATTGAAGCCCAACGAACGTAATCCTTATGAACCATGTCGAAAGAATTAGACCCGTGTGCTGTTCGGAACTCAAGTTTGACCTTGTTGAAGATCCTAATTAACTTGAAATGTCAATAATTGGCTATTGGAAAAATGCCTATACATAATTTGTTTAATTGAAGCGTTTTTGAAAGCTAATGTACTTAAATTAATTTAAGAAAATTTCAAAAATATTTATTTTAAATTATAAAAGTTTTTATTAAAGAATAGTAAATTCATTTGTCCTTCCATAAAACGTGTATAAAAGTTTTTTTATTTATTGTTATAAAATTATATTTTTATATTCTCAGGAAAAAAATAAGTATTAAATGTAAATATGACGCCTTGGCGCCCAGGTAGAATCACCCTTTAAATCCGCCTTTCGCCCAATCTGTATACATAGAAATACATATACATAATATAGAATAATACAATATAGAAGTTTATATAAACAAACATATAGAAGTATATATATATATATATATATATATATATATATATATATATATATATATATACCGTACAATCTCGATTATAATACGCACTCGTGTATAGTACGCATGCTTGATTTTGCGCGAAATTTCTACGAAAAATTAAAATTCGACTTTAATACGCACCTATTACTTATCAATATTTTATTTAGAAATCGTTAAAATAATTTTAATCCAATAAGTTTCTTAAAATTCCAAATAATTATTTGAAATCAGAAAAATTACTCAGCAAAATTACTCAGCAAACCAAAACTTAACGCAGAAATTAAATATTCATTGTAAAAATGAGCCTTTTTCTAAAAAAAAAATATATTTTTTGAATATTGCGTATAATTTACAGTTGAAGTAAATTTAATGCATATTATTTTTTTTGAATAAATTACTAAAAAGTTTTAAATCTCAAAATGCAGCCTATCCCAATGGCGTGTTTTTTTTATGAATTAAATATTATTTTACGTGATACTGTCCCCATTTTATAATTTAAGCTAGTGCTTTTGTGAAAAAATATTAAAAATTATTGCTTTTTTATCGCAGCTTTTAAGTTTACGTAAATATTTACCCTTTAAAAGAATGAGGAAAATGTTTTTGATGCACAACTATAT
The DNA here is from genome assembly GCF_038396675.1 of Hydra vulgaris. Taxonomy (NCBI): domain Eukaryota; kingdom Metazoa; phylum Cnidaria; class Hydrozoa; order Anthoathecata; family Hydridae; genus Hydra; species Hydra vulgaris. Next base: position 902,702 of record NC_088924.1, read on the forward strand.
CATGTTCTCGCCTCCATAATAATAGTAAATATTTTCGATAGAATTTTTATATTGCGCTTTTTTCTCATTTAAGAAGTTTCATAAAAAAATTTTTGGATGACTGAGTAATTATTTGGATTTTGGTAAAATTTAAGGTAGCTAAAATAACTTTTCAATTTAAAAATTCTTTGAGAAACAAAATATTCTTTTGGAAATCGGAAAAATTCCTAGGTTATAAAATCCGTGACTATTTAAAATTTACGCAATTTTTATTAACATTGATAAATTTTTTACAAACAAAAAAAATCCATTAAAAAAATTTAAATGTTTAATACAAAGCCAAAAAATAGTGTCAAATTACCATTTTTAATCACTTTCACTAGAATACAGCTCATTCATTGTTTTTGCGTCCATAACTATTAGTGCCGTCGTTATACATATTTTCATCTTTACCCTCATCTGATGACACCTGATCATCCTCCCATAATATGTCGTCCTCGCTGCCGTCCAATTTATTTGAAATGCAACATTTCAGAAATCCTTGTTTAATAAAAGACGGATCTAATTCATTCTACGTCAAAAGTACCCATTCTGCAACCTCCAAGAGAGTTTGTTGACACATATGGGCACCTGCAGTATATGTGTGATTGCTTCCACTTAACCATTCATTCCATTTACGACGAAGAGCTTCCTTCATCGGCTTGTTGACAGAAACGTCTAAAGGTTGATGAATACGGGTCCTACCGCCTGGAATAATAACCAGATCCGACTTTATTTGGCGCATTTTGTTCTTGTTAGAAGGCATTTGATGACAGTTAAATGAATCGAGCACCAACATGGAAGGCGGTTTACTTGCACCACTTGGACGATGCCACCAAACGCATTTTAACCAATCAATGGTCAGTGCTTTATCCATCCAACCCTTTGCATGGACACGGATATGTTCAATTTTCGGAAACTGCAATTTTGGAAGAGTCTTTCTTTTATAAACGATGTACGGTGTCAACTTGCCTCCATCTGCAGTACATTCCAGCATCACAGTGAAATGAGACTTCTCATGCCCAGTTGTTCTAATTGAAACTGTCTTCTTGCTTTTAGGGCCAAAGTCCTGTTGTAAGGCATATCGATGGTCAGGGATGTTTGATCTGCATTTCCAATTTTAGTTCTGGAAAACTAGGCCGTACTCCCCGATTCACCTTTTTCTTCCTGGGCATAATTTGTAGAGCTTCTTTGTTTTTTCGCCACAATTGAACATTTTCTTCGTTTATGGAAAAGTGACGACTTGCTTCTCGATTTCCGTGAGACTCAGCATATTTAACTATTGATAATTTTTCTGCTGCTTTATAAGACCGTCTTGAAGACATTTTTACGGAAATAAATAAAATAAAATAATAAATTTTTTTACTTGCAACAACTATCACTTATTAGATAAACGCGTGTGCGATACGTACAGTGAGTTCGGTTTGGTAACCTTTCTTTAAACATGCGGATGAATTACGGAGTAAAGATGTGAGCAGCTGTGCTATACGTTTGTTCAGTGTTTAAAAACAACTATTTTTTTAATCTCGAGTATAAGACGCACCCACATTTTTTCGGAATAAAATGTGAAAAAAAGTGCGTATAATAATAATCAAGTGCGTATTATAATATTTCTTTAAACATGCGAGTGAATTACGATGTGAGCAGCTGTGCTATATAATTATTATTATAATAATAAAGTGCGTATTATAATATTTCTTTAAGCATGCAGGTGAATTACGGAGTAAAGATGTGAGCAGCTGTGCTCACATCTTTACTCCGTAAATTTATTTTATGTTTATTTTTTTTACTACACATTTACTGTATTTATTATTTTCACGGATTTCCACGAAGCGAATTATTTTGTGCAAAGCGGTTTTTTTTTGTTGCGAAATGTTTTAAGCACTAACTTTTTTTTATCGCTAAGCGAATTTTTTGGTTTGCAAAATAGTTGGAATAATCTCTTCTTTTTTTTTTTTTTTGTGGTATATATATTTTGTTGAAGAAAGAGCCAATCAAAATATTTGAGTTCAGCAATTATGCAAATTTCGTGCATTAAATAACAACACATCGTATTTAATATGGCTGACAGTGGCGCCTTCCTGTAGTGTTTTCAAGATAGAAATGTAAATAATGTATATTTTATAGCAGCTTTATTAAATACTTATCTATATTAAGTTTCAATCACGGATAAAGAAGTTGTTCACGATCTAGTTGAAAATGAAAAAAATTAAAAACGATACTTTTTAGCTAACTGAATTCAAATATGAGTTCATATCTTAAAGCTGTTCGCGATTTACCTACCTACTGGGATGGGAATCATCCCACTTACAAAGAAAGAAATTTGACATTAATTGCATAGAAAAACTTTGCCATGACATTTAATAAAGAAGAGGATTTTCTAAATAAAAAATTTTAAATATACATTACAGAAGTGATTAGGTAAACTTTGTCGTATAACGATATCAGAAACATCAGCCTCAAACTTGAAAAAACGTAAATTTTTTGATCGAATGACATATTTGCATAAAAAAAAGTGTAAATAAACAATCGGAATCTATTGTAAATATTGCTCCAGATTTTGTTTTCCCCTTTTCATTTCAATCACAAAGTAGTTTTTCACATTAAGTCTAAGTGCTAGTAATAGTATCAGCGACTTCACTTTAACTGAATATCAAAAAAGATCATTCTACTATCATTAGTATGTGACAAAAGTCGATTGAGATGTTAAAGATGAAACTGCCCTATTTAATGGCGGTCTTATTCCAATTATGTAAAAAATCACAAAAGAACAGACGGGTTACTATAAAGATAAAAATCTTTTTTTCAATATGAAATGCGGTGAGCAAGAAGAAATTCAGAGTACATTTGTGTGTTTGTGTACACATATATATATATATATATATATATATATATATATATATATATATATATATATATATATATATATATATATATATATAAATATATATATATATATACACACATATATATATATATATATATATATATATATATATATATATATATATATATATATATATATATATAAATTATGTTAGTGTATTTTACTAATAGTTCAATGTTCTTAAAGAACAGAGCAATAATTTACAATGGTCTTTTCTAAAATCTGCCCCTGCCTAAAATAACATTTCCAAAAAATATATGCTATGTTTGCAAGAAAAATTTGCAATAAATACTCATTTAAATCAGGAAAATTTATTACATAAAAAATCTGAATTAATTTCTAAATGTAGGCACCAAAATAAATACCTCTCAAAAAATTATAAAAACAAATGACCAATTTAAAATAACCCCTTTTTAAAGAAATTTATTTATTAATTACTTTCTGTAACTTCCGTTAACCAAAAAGTATAGTATAAATTTAAATTTTTTTTTTATTTTTTTTTAGTCATAATAATTTATAACTTCCTGTAAAATATTTTTTTTATAAATTGAATTTTTGACATATATATATATATATATATATATATATATACTTGTTAATTATACTTTGCTGTTATTAAATTAAGTTAAAACATCTGTTATAGTCTGTAAACCTATCCTTATAAAATTCTTTATATTAAAATATAATATTTCAAGGGGTTATATATACTCCTAGTAGTTCAAGTAATATTAAAAAACCGTTTAGTAACAACTAAACAGTTTATTGGGTCTTAAATAAGAAAAAATAAGGTTTCCAAAACGACGATATGACGTAATCATTGTCATCTTCACTTAAACCACCTTCATTTGCATAAAACTGATGATACTGTAATTCTAAAGACGTTTTCACTTTTCTCTTAAAATACTTTAACTGTGTTGTTTTTATTCCAGCCAAAGACACCATGGCAATTTCTGGAGTGCCCCGCCACGGCCGAAATATTACATTTTTTCTCACATAGAATTTTCCACACAAACACTGCAGTTTTTAGACTCCTGGGTAAGAATTGTTTGGAAGTCGAGGCTTGTTTTTTTGAGTTATTAACTGGAGGTTCTTGGTGATTTAAAAACTGGCGTACATCCTGCATTTTTAAATATCTTTTTTAATTGAATACCTAATTTTTGTACCCATGGTAGAGAAATATAAATAAATTCTAGTTTTTTGATGTGATTATTGTTTTTTTGTTGGTTATTTTGCTTAGTGTTTTTTACTTTTTTTTTGACAATGTTTTTAAGTATTTTTTATTATAACCATTTTCTCTAAACGTTTCTTTGCTATTATATTTTTTCGGTTTGTAATTGTTTTTATTGTCACTTTTAAAGAACATTGAAAGTTTATATAACATTTTTATCAGATATAAAGTAGAAAGAATCGCTCCTTTTAATTTTTTAAATTGTTTACATTTTAACTATTTTAGCTTCTTCTTTTTTTTAACTTTGTTTTTTTAGCAGTTTTTTTTTATTGAGCTTATATTTTAATATAAGCTCTACCAAAAACCTAAACCCAAACCCCTAACGACTTTGCTACGTCACTGACCATTGCATCAGAGGCCGCTACATTTAAAATAAAAATTATAAACTACAAAAATTATTAAAACTACTAAAACCTTATTGAGATAAACAACTACATTGAATAAGTAATTATTGTTCTATAGATACTTTATAAATAGTAATTATAAATATACATGAATAAGTTTTGAAAACTCTTTTTAATATTACAGTTAATATTATTAAAAAATATGTTAAGAAATGAAGTTTATTGTTAAATTTAACAATAACTTACTTTAACTACCAATAAATTACAAGATTTATGATTCAACAGGCAAGTACCGCAGTACCAATTCTTATTTATCTTGGATGTTAAATTGACACAATTAAAGTGATATCATTCAAGGCAACTGCTACACTTAATCGATTCTGTTGGAGCATTGCGAAGACAAATTGGACAATTCCAAACTTTCATTTTTTTGCGTTTTAAAAAAGAAGCTCTAAAAATCTTACACACTTGTGCTGTAAGAAATGGCTTTTGAATTTCAAAAACTACTATCTCATTCATTGGAGATGATGGAAGATCCTTAGCATCTAAATTAAGATCTACAGTATCAGTAGGTGTAACAACTGTAACATTATTAGGTTTTCCTCCTTTCAGCAAACGCCGCAACTAAACTAAAAATTATGGAAAGAAGGAATAAGGATATAAATTCATCATCTCTTGTCAAAAAAAAACACTATGAAGTTTGTTAGAGTATTTTCAAACGGTGATTTTGTTATTAAACTCCAATTCAATTATAGATATTTCTTAAATTGTGGATTTTTGTAAAGGTTTCCAAACGCAAATTCATGATAATTGTCATATTAAAATCTGGATAGATTGAAAAGAAAATCTAAATGTTGTTGAAAAAATATAAATTGATACATCCATAAATATTGAATTCTGAACTTCAAAAAAAAAGGCAGAATACAAATTATAAATATAACAGTTTACACTCTGATTCTAAACACTAATAAACACAGTAATTTGGAACTTTCAATAAACTAAAGACTTACCATAAACTAAGAAATTAACATTATCGCATTACCCATTAGTTCCAAAGCATTATTACTTTTTACTCTTTATGATTTCTCATTTTTCAAAAATAAACATCAAAAAGTATTTTAACTTTGCATGCCTCTACCAAAAATCGCTTTGTTAGTGAAACTCAAGGCTACCTTTTCTCCAGGCCTTGCTATCACGCAATCGACCCGAAACTGGAGGGTGGTTGAAAACTTTTTTTTTTTGCATTTTAATTCCAAAGGAAAACACAAAATAAATGATCGATTTCAATTCTTTTTTAGAATTCAACGTTGCCAATTATGTATAGTTATTTACTGCAGATTTCAATTTGTGGAAGAACATAACAAAAATAAGTTTTATTAACCAAATTAAAACGTTTAGAAACTTATTTTTGACAAACCATTTAAGTAAAATCTAACTTAATTTCATGAACAAAAAAACTCCCACTGACCGATGTATTACCAGAAATTTTTAAACATCCGCTATTGATTTTTTTCACATAACTTCTATACATTTCAAAATATTAGAAAAAGTTTTCGGATTGACCAACTTCAGTTTTGTGAACTATGTATCTAGCAATATAAACGCACGCCATTTTGCTATCTTCTTTCATATTTCTTACTAAATCATCCAACATGTCAAAAATCTCACTCACAATTTTAATGTTCTGACAATCAGAAAAGTCTGCAAAACCTTAGAATCAACTTGGCATGGTAAATTATGCAATTTTTCAATAGCTTGTCGATTAGATATAAAATATGATGCACCAGCACCCTGCCTTAATTTACCTAGAATTTTCTCTAAATGATCAGTTAAAAAATCACATTTTACAAGAGTAAAACAATGTCTATTTACTTCATCTCACATGTTTATATCATCATCTCAAACTATACCAGTAACTTTTTCCTCATACTGTTCAATAGATTCAATTACATTAAAAATAATAGTATACTGAATTCAGAATCTAAATAAGATACTGGCACCATACTGACAATAAATGTAGTTCCTGCAAATAGGCATTTAACCAATACAGCAAAGAGTGTTTTAGCAAGCTTTTCAGGGTCACCCTTAGCATGATCATAGATTTTTCCACCATGATATGTTAAAGTTGCTTTGACATACACCTCATTAACCAATAAAAAGCATGAACTCTACTTGTCTTTCAAACTGTGATATATTTTGGAAATTAACAATACAGTATAAAGTTTACTTGCTTTTGAGGTCAATTTTGTCAAAGATCAAACACTAGGTAGCTGAAAGTCAATTCTCAAACGCTTATATAACGCTCAGGATATATCAATAAAGAAAAGGATAGGCCTTCAAGCATTACTTTACTACTGCAGTTAGAAAGAAATAATTTAATAATTTCAAAACCTTTATATAAAGAAACTAATAACAGAGTGAAGACTAATCATAGGATAGTTCGAGAAGCCAAAGTGTTTTCAAGAGATTTGAAAAATTGGTTATTTAGCACTTTTTAAAAGATTAGCAAAAACTGAAGAGAGTTCTAGAGAACACTTTTAAAAAAAATTCAGACCCATAAATTAGAGATTAAATTTTAGACTTACTTTAGCTAATGACACTGTTGTAGACTAACCAAAAGTCTCTAGAACATAACATCTGAGATAAGATACAAGATTTAGTAAACTGGTAATTACAGAGCTTAACATCAGACAGAACTTTTTTACATTGGCTTCTTGCAATACTTAAAGGACATTTGTTCTTAAGAGAGATGTTCTTGTAAAAAAAGATGAAAAGAATGATTAATGTTTAATAAAGCTACTGTTCAAGATGGTAAAAAATATGGAGTCAATGATATATATTAACTAGATGTCTAACTTCACATTAATTCCGTAAGAAGATGTGAAGCAAGATTTTAAAGGTTTTAAAGCCAGTAGCCACAGCAAAGAAGAAAAATTTCTGGCGATGTTAACTTTAAACATTGGACATAATAATATTGAACATATTTATTTATAAACTGTTATTTAAAAACAGCTATTTAAAAGTGTTAGTAGATAAAGGAAGTTATAAGTTATTATATAGTACAAAGATATTACATTTTTACTTGGCAAATATAGATATATGTTGGCAAAAAATATGTTTGACTTTTACAACTGAAACTTAAAAGTACCCTGTTGGAAATCTTTGATTTATTGTTATAAAAGTGCACATATTCCATTATGAAAGAAATCAAAAGTGTTGGTGATATAAATAGGTACATATTTTTAATGCAGGTTTTTATACTAATTAAATTTAAAAAAATTTAATTAGTTAAAAAAACTGTAACTTACAGTTTACAGTTACAGTTAAGGATTTTTCAGTAATCATATTTTTTATTAAAAAAGTAATTTTCTTTTTTGCCTTAAGTAGCATACAAATAATATTAAATATTACTATTCTTATTTTTCATAAACCTTATTAACATGCTCACATTTTTCGACAATCTTCAAAGTATTACAGGATAGAAAGATTGAATTACCTCGATTTTTAAAAGTTATAAAACTTTTCCATGATGAACTGCAAAATAAAGAATAATCATGATCAGTGGACAAAGTCTTCTGAGAAATTAAACTGTTGGCTCAAGTCAGGCATGTAAATTTACTATAAAGTTTTCTAACAATGAACCCTGCAATATATCCAAGTATAGTTTCTTTATAAATTGAAGTAGAGACTGATGAAAGACAACCAGCAAGGTCCTTAAAATAGTTTGAATCCTCACTAGATATTGTATTTTCTTCAACAAGAGGAGATCTCCTTTTACTCCACTTTAATAAAAAGATTGAGCCAGAAGATCTTTGGTCAAAAGTAAGGCAGTTTGATTCTACGATAAAGTTTTTCAATAAAATTCTTTTCAAAGCAGATTTTAACTGGCGTGCCTCTGGATTGTTATTGAAACCATTTTTGCCGCTCATACTAGCAAATAATAATTCAACGTGATCTTGTGACATTTTATATGTTAAAATAAATTTAAAAGGATTCTCATGTCATGATAAAAGGTTAAGGGATAAATCTCTAACACTTGTGGCTGCTACAATGAAACCAAGTACAAATGTTATTCTTCTGTGTTTAATTAAAAGACTTTTAGATAGGTCTGATAAGTTAACTACGTAATTTACAGATTTTTCTATGGTTTCAACCCATTTTGGAGCTTCATTGAAAAACAAAGGTTTTCTTAGTTCTATTTTCAAAAAGGGTTTTTAGAGTTTAACAAGTCGAATAATTTGTCTAAAGTTCTAATAAAATAATTTGTGTCTTGGGCATCATTAAAAGTTGGATGACCTGAAACCATCAAAAACTCTATAGCATCAGCAACTGAACCACTTAGCGTTTTTGTTGCAATTTTAACATTTATTTTATTTCTGTGAAAGTCAATGTAGTAATTGCCAAGTTCATTTTCAAACTTAAATCCTTCTTCTCTTTGCAGTTTATGCAATGCTTTAATATGATCCCATTTAATATATCAATTTTGTTCATCAACAATGATACCGATACTACACGAAGCGTTTCGAGCTAATTTAAGCATATGACAAGGATCAGAGATATAATATATAGGATGATCATATTCAGGATGAGGAAAACTACCATGTATCTCTATAATCTTACTTCTAAATAAACACCCAAGATTCTTCATAGTACTAAAGTTGGAAATAAGTCCATCACATGTTATCCTCCAAACATTCAGATTATGAGTAGCGCATAAATCTACAGCATTTTTAATTAAGCAACTTATATCTGTTGAGGAAATTTTATCAGACAATATACATATTGTCTGATAAAATTTCCTCAACAGATGCATTTAGGTAAAAAAAATATTAAGTATGAATACTCTATGGGCGAAGATTCACTCCGAAAAACACACATAGAAAGAGATCTTGGAGTTTCATTTTGTTTAAACTTGAAATGGAAAGATCATGTCAGGGTTAGGGTTAGAGCTAGTGTCAGGGTTAGGGTTATGGTTATGCTGTACAAGTCGATTAGCGCGACGAAATTTTTCTACATTGGTCAAGAGTTTATACTTTAGCTTAGCAAATTTATATGGCTATCGTGTTGATCCTTCGTTAGAAAAATGCAATGATTTTTCTGCATTGTTTCCTTAAACTCTAGGAATCTAGGAACAATACAATTTTCATAGAAATTTCATTTGCAATTTCTTAATTCTTCTAACTGAAAACATATGTTTGCATGGCAAACCTATAGACTTTGTAAATAAACAATCGCAGCTGTTCTCAGATAGTGTTTCACTTTTTCCAGAAGTTTGTACAATTTAATTTGCTAAGTCCCCATCTATGTTGACAGATTCATCGAGCTAAGATTTAACAAAAGAAAAAGAAAAATTCAATTAATACATTCATGCTCTGCCATGTCTTTGTCAGTAAAAACAGATAATATCTTACTCCAGTTTATATTTTTTTCCTTGATTATTCCAAACATTGTTGAAAGAGTCTTTTGATGCAGTTAAAAATATAGCTGCATTTTCGCTTTCGCTATTTGGTCCGACTACAAGAAGAATGTATAAGAGCATTCTCAAATTACTAAGTTTATAAGTTGCATCAACCAAAAGTAACTCAGGATATAAACTAAAAAATCGCTTCATTTCATTGTCTTGAAAAAAATATTCCAGCTTTGATACCATTTTCATCTGTTCTTAGTTCAAGATCTGGTCCTAATAAAAAAGATGTTATAAATTCAAAAGATTTGTGTCATATTTTAAATGAAAATCGAACTATATTTAAAAAGAACGAAGCTGGAGAGGCTCTATGGCCATAGAGAATGCAAATTTATTTGGAGAACAAACTCTAGTACATAATCCCCACTTAATTGTGGATATGAAATTGCTCTTCAGGAAGCTACTTTCTCAAAGTAGTCTTATTCTAGGAACATTAGAATGCCATAGTACAGGGATGCCGAGTCCCAAAAGGACTCCGGCTTTATATCTCTACTTTTTCTGTACTTCCCAGAAGCTCTAAGCATGTTTGTTGACTTATGATCTGTCATAGGAAAAAAATTCTTGAGCTTTAATGACTTGAAACTTATTGTTTTTAAGTCCGGAGTTTTTTGTCTTTTTTCCTAATAGTCGTCCATAAACTTATTTATATTTTTAGAGCTCCTGGATACCAAAAACAAGGATAAAGAATTCTTTTTGTGACTTTCAAATCCGAATTTCTTTTTGGGATTTCGCATCCCTGCTATAGTACTTTAGTATAATGATTTGACGTGATAACAAGAGCATCTATACATAAAAATATTGTTAAAAATCATTTAAAAATACAAGAGTTAAATCTGTGAAAGTAAGCTTAAATACAAACTTTTAGTTTGATATGCATTTTATATTATTTCATTCAAACAGTATACTCCCATATTATTGAAGAATACTACATTATTTCCCAGAGAAGAGATAAAAATTCTCAAAACCTGAAACAAAAAACAATAATTACTCAAGTATCAATATTATTACACAAATTCTCAACATAATAATAAAGAGTACAAAATTACTTTGCAATGCCACAAAAAAAGGTATTATTACCTAAATAATGTTGATTATAATTTTTTTTAATAACTGCTGACTAATAATCAATAAAGTAAATTTCAATTCATAAAAATGAATACCATTCATAAAAATTTACTAAATTTAAACCATATTTCAACAGAATGAATATTAAACTTACTTCATGTCGTAGTGTTGAATGTCAAGGTAGAACTAAAGAAAATAAAAATGAATATAATTAAAAGTTGTTTAAACATGCAAACAAATCATAATACAAGCTAATAAAAAATGCCTCCAAATAAAAAACTTATTTAAAACCATTTTTTAGTTGAAATCATTTTAAGTTCAATTTATTTTCATTTTTATATTATTTAACTAGCTTCATAAACTTATCTTATATTAAGAGCAAAACGTTGTAGAAGAAAAAAGATATTAATTTTTGATAATTTATTACTGCTCTGTTCTTTAAGAAGTTCTTTAAGAAGAATGTTCTTCCTAACACTCCATCAATATATGTACAGAAATATCTTCTCAACTTTAAGAAGAATGCTCTTTCTAACACTCCATCAATATATGTACAGAAATATCTTCCCAACTTTGCCAAAAAAATTATTATTTAACTTTTTAATTTTTCACCTTTAAAGCATCATTCAACAAAAAAAACGTCAATGTTGTCAAAATGAAATCAATATTTGTTTCCTTAATGCACATTAATTGTTTAAAAAATTATTGATCCTAAACATTACATTCTTGAAAGACTGTAATTTGTGAATTTAAATCTGGGGTACCTTCCTGTTTTGCAGCTAAATTATGGAGATCTTTGAATGTAACTTTTTTACCTAAGAAAAAAGTAACAGTATAAAAAGTTTAATGTAGGGAGTAAACATAAGTATGATAAGTATGAGTTCCAATACAACTTTTATATAAGAGTGTTAAAGAAAACCTGTTTCCTTCATAACTTGATCTTTAATAAGCCACTTGCTTCCGTGCATAATTAAAAGAAGACAAACATCTTCTTTTTCATGCGAATTTAATTTTCTTCTTTTTGGCAGATTGTTAAACAATTCCTACAAGTACAAAAATTGTATAATTGTATTATCTAATATACAAAATGGTTTTACCCTTAAGATTCAGTAATTTATAAAATATCTTATTTTGGGGAATAATTATACATATATATATATATATATATATATATATATATATATATATATATATATATATATATATATATATATATATATATTTATAAATTATGTTAGTGTATTCTACAAACAGAGTGCTCAATGTTCTAAAAATGTCTTTGAACTTATACTTATTTCGCAGATTAATATTTCAGTGTTTGTTTAAAAGCAGTATTACAACTCTTTTTGATTACTCTTACTTTGACAGAGAAAAGAAAACCATTTTAATAATATTTTGGCATTGGAAACCTCAAAAACCAACTTACAAAATAAAAAGTGATAAAAAAAATTATATTTATTTTTTTATATTATATTTATATTATATTTAAATCAAAGTGACATTTGATTCAGGAATTAAATGAAATTGATTTGCATAGCCCTAACATATATATATATATATATATATATATATATATATATATATATATATATATATATATATATATATATATATATATATATATATACATATATATATATATATATACATATATATATATATATATATATATATATATATATATATATATATATATATATATATATATATATATATATATATATGTATGTATATATATATATATGTATATATATATATATATATATATATATATATATATATATATATATATATATATATATATATATATATATATATATGTATATATATATATACAGTATTGGACAAAACATTTCCAACCATCATCGAACAATGCTAAAAAGTGTTCCTAATTTTACATGTCTTAAAAACTAAACGAACTTTGCTACCACAGCAAACAGTTCAGGTGTCTGGAAACGTAGCATGCCATGACATGAGCAATCAGCTGACTGGTGACAGCACATAGGCAGAATTTCGTTGACAAGTGCCATTTTGCAGCGGACAAAACAAGTGCAACTTTTTTGGTTTGTTTCGTTTTCTTAAGTCTGGTCTGTGTCAACGTTACGAAAGTTTTTTAATAATTAAAAGAAGAATCCAGAAGTTTCCAGAAGCATGCAGAAGCTTTCAGAAGTTTCCAGAAGAAGCATCTGGAAGCATCCAGTAGCATCCAGAAATATCCAGAAACATTCAGAAGCATCCAGAAGCTTCCAGAACCATCGAAAAGAAGCATCTAGAATCTTCCAGAACAGGTTCACACAGGTTCATTTTACTTTATAAGAGACATATAAATCGAAATGTAATTCAGTCAGTATATAGAAGTCAATCAGTCATAATTATCAAAGCAGTTTATCGAAGTGAGTTTTATCAAAGTGTTTTATCGAAGAACATCAATACAAGAAGTGAAATACAACAAGTGTTTCATTACATCAATACAGTCCACCCAACCAAGACGTTGTGTTCCACAGAGCATTATTGTATCATCACAAGGTAAATGTAACACGGTAAGCCTTGAAAAGCGTGATTATTTATTTTTATTTTTTTTATGGCTTCAAGTGCAAAACTGGCTCCCGACAGTCTTGGATTGGAACTATGAAAGAAAATTATTGGCGATTACGTAAGTGGAATGTCACAAAAAAGTATTTGTGATAAATATCGGGTGAAAAAATGAACCGTATCAAGACTATGTTCCAAATATCTTTCTACGGGGAAGTTGGCAGCAGATAACAAAGGTGGAAGACCGCGTTCCACCACTTCTAGAGAGGATTCTATGATCTTCAGATCCATCAAGAAGGATCCCTGGATATTATCAGTCGAGGTACAAAAGCAATTAGAGCTGCCTGTATCGGACCGAACAATCAGACGACGTGCTGTTGAAGCCGGATTGTTTTCTCGACGCCCTGCAAAGAAACTGCTGATTTCACTAAAAAACCAGAAGAAAAGACTCCTGTTTACTACATCTCATATTGACTGAAATGTGCAGAAATGGCGAACTGTCCTGTTCAGCGATGAATCGAAGTTCAACACCATTGGGAGCGATGGCATTTTCCGTGTACGGAGATTTTTCCGGCCAATTCATCACCTATCGGTGATGAATTGGCCGTCTTAATCTTCGGATCTCAACCCTATCGAGAACCTGTGGGAGATCGTCAACCGCAGAATTAATCGTGACGGTGTTCGTAATAAGGATCAACTGTTTGAACAAATCCAAAAAGCCTGGGCAGCGATTTCACAAAGTTTCATTGATCACCTGATCGAATCTATGCCTCGAAAATGCAAGGCTATGATCGACAACAAAGGATTCGCCACGAAATATTGATAGCGAAATACAGCTTGGTCAACATTTTGTTGAGTGCACTTGTTTTGCCCGGAAGGAAATCAATTTTTTTTAATACTTTTGATTAATTTATCAATTTTCGTGTACAAATAATGAACTTTGTGATGAATAAAACTTGAAGAACTTTGTCTATAAACAGTTACATAGTTATTTCTCTAAATTGAAAAAATGCAGCACTTTTATATAAAGAAACTAAATTAGCATTATTTGGTTGCACTCGTTTTGTCCGATACTGTATATATGTATATAGGGTGTGTCGATTTTTTTTTTCAAAATATTCAAAATTTCAAAATATTCAAAAAGAGTAGTGAAAAAATGTAAGTTTACGATTAGTTAACTACAGGGAAACTTTCAAAACCAAATTCTAATAAGTGCTAGCTCGGTAAATTTTGATTTTAATATTTCACATTTTTAGTCGTTTTAGACGTTAGTCATTTTAAGATAGCTACCACCAGAGTCTTTTACAATAGAGTTATGTTCTTCTTTAATCAGACTAGGAAAACTTCTTTTATTTTCCTCTATAAACATTTTTGTGGCATCTACTCTCCCGTCTAAAAAAAGACATGACACAGGGTTTTTTTCTAGGTCTACCTTAAACTGATTGTTTAATTCTTTTGCCATATTTTTCTGAGCTCTTTTCACCTTGTTATGATCTATAATAAGATGGCAATCAATCTTGCTTATAATATTTGCATCTACCAAAGTTGCTGTAGATATTTCAGCAGTTTCTTTTAAACTTGTTTGGTGTCTCATACTGGCCAGAGCAATATTTTCAATACTCATGGTATTATAAACTGAACATATTTGATTCAGAGAAAAGTTACATTAAGTTTGATTATCACATATATATATACATATATATATATATATATATATATATATATATATATATATATATATATATATATATATATATATATATATATATATATATATATATATACTACTATATATATATATACACCCTACTATATATATATAAATATATATATATATATATATATATATATATATATATTTCGGTGTGTCGATTTTTAAGGTAAAATTAACTTTTTATAATTTCGAAAAAAGAGAAGAGTGATATTTTCAAAAATGAAATCATTTTATTGCTTGCTTGGTAAATTTTGATTCTTAATTCGCTTATTTTGGTTGTTACCAATAACTCGCAAGTTTTCATTTTTTTCTTTGAAAAGTAATTAATACCAGATGATCTATTAGCAAATAAGGATATAATAGGAGAGCTATTCTGCGAATAAAGATAAAAATCTACTAAACCAGATGAGCAGTATTTACATCTGCTGTTGTTTTCATATCCAGGAAACATTAAATTACTATAGTTATAGGGTGTCCAAGGTTGGATAACTGAGTCATTGGTTTTAGGAGAATCGATTCCGTCATACATGCGTACTCTTGATTCCCACCAATTTCCAAGTTTACCGATAACATGCATTTTAATATATTTCAAATAAACACCATTTCTATTACTTGCAGTATTTAATAATATATATACATTACCATAAGTTGTGTTCAAATATCTAAATGTGGATGAGTATAGTTTAAGATCTGAAATAAATGGGAGTATTAATGAAATATTTGCTTGTTGTGTTAAACTTATTGTAATAAAAGGTTGCAACAAATATCTAATTGGATTTCCAGTTTTATTGTTTAATTCAATTTTCAGATTAGTTTTAAATGGTAAATCAAGTGTAAAGTATCCTCTTAATTTAATATTAGAATGCATATTACAACCTTGTAAAGAGTTAGTATAAAATGGTCCACCAAGTGGAGCGAATAATAAGTCACAAGCTATACTTCCTATGCAAAGCGTATTATCTGGATATATCCTAATAAATACGTTACTTGATGCACTTCCATTAGAATTTGTTCCTTTGAATTCTAACCATAGTTTTCTGAGAATACCAGGACCACTATTTTGAATAAAAACTGCTGTTCCATCTGTATTTGGTTCAAGAGTCTGGGATTTTACTCCCATGCATGTTAAACTTGAATATGGTACTATTTCTAATCTGCTAGGATTAGGTATTATTGTGTCAACATAATACATTTGTAGCAGCATCATTTGGATTTGTAGGTTCTGCTACATTTATTAATTTGTTTGTATTCATGTCAATATCACTAGTTGCATTATTTTGCCCATCTCTTCTAATAAACATACTATCAGCTTGAGATGCTGTTAATCCATTTGAAACTACTCGACTTGTAGGTGAATAAATTGTTGTGCGTCCGAATTTATCAACAGGCATTTTATATATAAAGAAAAAAAAATTTCTATAGATTATTAATAAAATTCTGAAAATCATTTCCTTCATCTAGTTTTTAATAAACATAGAGACACAAATGTCCACAGAATAAAGTATTTCCAAACTGAACTCTATAACTATTATAATAAACAGAGTCTTTTAAATAATTAACAACTTCGACCGGTGGGGGTTGTGCATAAGAGTCAAAACTTAATTTTTTTTCACCGTCTTTGTACCAGCAAATCCAATGAAAATCCTGTGTACATGAATCTCCTGTATTTAATAATCCACATTCTTTTCTTTGTGCATTTTTTGGTAATTGATCTCTTAAAAATACACCTCTAAAATGTTTTATTTTTAGTTTTTTTGCTGCTTCTAACAATTGAAAATTTGTTAAAGGTTCATTAGGTAAAATTATCCCTTCAACATTGATAAGTTTATATTTATTTCTCATTTTTACTTAAAAATTATTTCTCAAAAAATAATTTTTGTCTCCCGTACCATTTGGGCTCCTTAGGCTCTTTTCCTAATTGTCCTATTGTCTAATTGTCTTATTTTCTTTTAGTTTGTAGTGTCCATATGCTAATGTGTGAATTTCGTCTTCTAAAATAACTCTTTTATCGTCTTCTGCGCTTAATGCTATTTTATTGATCTCTTTCGTGTAAATTTCATGTGAATATGATCTTATTACATTCATTTTCCTAATATGATCTCTTTTTTTTAATAAATAAACTTTGTAATCTTCATGTGTTATATACTTTTTAACAACATTTTTCTTTACTCCTTTACATTTTTTGGTATCTTTTCCGTGTACTTTGTAAGAATACAACTTTGATCTGAGTCCTACAAATTCTTCAATTTGTGCTCCTCCAGCCTCATCTTTAAACATTCCTATTACTTTCTTATTAAGACCAACTTAAATCCTACATTAGTAATTGCTGGGTGCTTTGGATTAAATTCGCTTGTATCAAATTTGCTTTCAATATCTTAAGAAATATCGGAATAAAAGTCTTCTGTTTTAATTTCGTATGCTAAAGAATCTGTATCTGTAAATAATAGTTTTGCTCGATCAGCATAGTTTTTCTTTATGTAATCATAATGAAATTCATACATTAGAGTTTTGATCAAATCCAATATACACATTCCTAAGTAAATTGGTTTAGCATATTTTAATTTTGTTCTTTTCATATGTATTGCAATTAAGTTTTCATCAAATATTGTTCTACTTTCAAAGTTTGGTTTTGATTCTAGTTTAATAGCTTCATTTCTGTCTCTTACTAATCTAATATCAACTCTATTCTCAATGTTCTCCCTTGTTTTTCCAAATACTGAGTTGTTCATCAGTTTGAAAAAGTCAATTTTTAGGTTAAATAATAAAAAAATGAATTTAAATATTGAAGATATTGATTTTTTTATGAATGAATGGCGCTCTTTGGAAGATAATGATCATCATTATCATATATCTTTATCTTAAGAAGAAATGTCTCAAGAAGAATTTGACAAATTTGTAAAACAAGTGCGACAAATCAAACCTGAAAAACTGAAAAAATATTCAGAAGAAAAAATTTTTAAAAAGGATTTTGAAATGTGTGAAAAAGCATCAAAAAAAATTGGGATTACAAAAACATTACTCAAAGTTATTTGTAAAAAACGTGATTTTGTTTATGATGCTTTATGTAAAATAGCATAATGTATAATAATGTGTCAACCTTGAAAAATTTCGATTCAAGTAAAGACTTTGTTGAATATGCTGCCATCAAAGAATTTGTTATAAGTTACAGTGATGATTATGTTAGAACTTTGGAAGAATTTGATATTGTTAGAGAAGTAGTCAAGAAAGATCTCGATTTTAATGATTTTTTAGATTATGTTGCTAATTCTGATCCAAGTGGTGAATTAAAAAGAAAAATGCTTTCAACAGACGACTGTGATTCTATTCCATGTGAGACTCTTCAACAACTTGTTGATTTTCAAGATAAAGCATGTGCTAGTTGTCGAGAGATATATGAAAATTTTAAAATATATATATACGTCAACGATTTTGTAAACAAATTTCAAATGGAAACTACAAAATAATTGTAAATTTTATATTTTCAAAATAAATTTTTTTTAGATTACATAATAAAAATGGAAAACATTATAATGTTGGCTTGTAAAAAATTGGAATTGAGCGAAATATTAATGAAAAAGACTTATAGCTATCTTAAATTATGGAATTAACAGTTTGGCTTTGTGTCCTTGCGAACCGATCGATATGTGTTTGAAATGTAAAAAGATTAGATTAGAAATTATATGTTGGGAATATAATGACTATGAAAGAAAATATAAACATTCTTTATATATGGATAATTAATCATATTTTTATATTGAATTTATATTGAATGTCGTCAAAGTCAAGTTTTGAAATTGTCAGTGTGTCCATGTCAAAAGTTATGTTCAAATTGTAAAACGATCAAAGATGTAATTATATTTATCAAACGCCATTTATCGGATGAAAATAAACATTTTTTTATATTTTGGTAATCATTTTTTGTCCATTTTTAGATTACATAATAAAAAAAAATGGAAATGAAACTAGATGACATTATATTAAAAGCTTCAAAAACAATGGATCTAACTAAAGAACAACTCCTGGAAATTTATGAAAATCAAAAAAAAAGGATTGATTTTTTGTCAGAATGTCAATGTCAAGACGGCGGTTATAATTTTCTTTGTTTGTGTTGTGATTACTCTGTGGATACAGTGAAAGAATTTTACAATACGATAGTAAAAGCTTCTAAAAAGCTTGGTTTATTGATGGATTTATTAAACAAAACTTTTCATATTCATAAATACGTAATACGTGATTTATGCTAGTTGTAATTGTGTTTTGGAACAAATGTGTGATGATTGTAAATTTAAAAAATTTTTGGTTTATCAATGGAATGATTAAACAAAGTAATCATCTGTTTTCTTTATTTTACTTTTTAACAATATTGTTTTTTTTAGATTACATAAAAAAAATGGAATTAACAGAAAATGATTTGGATTTTTTGATGGAAAGCATATACCAATTCAATCATGATCACCCAGCTACTTTGGAAGAAATTCGAATGTATGCGATTACTTCAAGACAAACTTTATGTCAACATTGTCAATGGAATTGCTATTCCAAGTGGGATGGATTTTTCAATGAAGAAATGAAAAGAATACCTCATATATTGATTTTGATGGTCTTTCAATATTTTAAAATTCATTTACATGTTTATTTGAATTTAAATTTTGAAAGTTTTTATAATTTTTTTTAAATGACAGAAGATTTATTAAATCGTGTAAAAGAAAAATGCGTAGAAATTGAAAATTGTAAACATTATTTAAATGATTGTGAAGAGTGTGATGAATATAGATATTCTGATAGGGAAAGTTGTTCATTTATATATTGTGAAAAATGTTTTGATTCAGTATATTGATTTTTTTAGATGAATAAAATAAATGAAAACAAAAACTTGTTGGAGTTATTAAACAATCACAACGAACAAATATAGAACGAGGATGAAATGCAAGCTGTGAAATTTTTATTACTTGTTAATGGGACCAATTTTTCAACTCGATTGGAAAAACCTATCGATAGGAACATTATATATATAATGTTTTTTATAAAATATAGTGTTATGTATTTATATTCAAAATAAATTTATTTTAGATGAATAATATAAATGAAAATAAAAAAATGTTGAAAAAGATCATAAATATGAATTCTTTGGTGAAAGAAAATTGCAAAACTTTAACAGACGAGGAAATGGCATCTTTGAAATTTTTGTTGAATGAAAACGATAGTGACTTTTTATTAAAAATACGAACAAATTTAAATTTTAAACTTAATTTTTTGTTCTTTTTTATCAAGTATACTTATATGTACTTTTATTATAAATAAAAAACGTTTTTATTTCAGTAAATAATAAAAAAATGTTATCTTTGCAACAACAAAAAGCAATTCAATGGCTTGATGAAGGAAAAAAATTTTTATTACTGGTGGCGCTGGATGTGGAAAAGTTATATTGTCAACCAAATTGCTCAAAGTGAACAAATTTATAAAACAATACATATTACTGCGAGTACAGGAAAAGCAGCTTATTTGATCAATGGTGTCACAATACATGCTTTTGCTGGTATAGAAACTGGTGTTAAAAGTGCAGATTATTATAAACGTTATATGCATCCAGACATTAAAAAAACGTGGTTGGACACTGATGTTTTAATTATTGATGAAATTTCAATGATTAACGCTTCAACATTTGATTTATTACATTTAATAGCTTGTGAAATTAGACAATGTTACGATGAATTATTTGGCGGTGTACAAGTTATTGCTTGTGGTGATTTTTTTCAGTTACCACCTGTCACAGGACAATTTGTTTTTAAATCACAAATATGGCAACACTACATGACGGAAGTGTTGGTTTTAACTCAATGCTTTAGACAAAAAAAGGATGAACAATTTTTGGAGCTTTAAATGAAATACGTTTTGGTCAAGTTTCAGACCAAACAATTGATTATTTTATGACGCGTTGTTTTGAAAAAGATTTTGAAAGAAAATTTAAACTCTAAATATACGAGATTATTTTTTAGAATTATTGAAGTAGATGTTTATAACAATCAAAAAATGAAGACTATCAAACAAGAAGGGTATTGGTTTTATGCTAAAGATGTTATTAAAAATCGCAATATTCCATGCGCGTTTCAAATACAGCAGCTGTTTATCTTAAAATAGGTGCTATTGTTATGCTTGTAAGAAATATTAATGTGGAAGAAGGTTTGTGCAATGGTACTATTGGTACCGTCATTTTAATAGAAAATAATTCAGTTTGGGTGATGATGAATAAAAAAGAAGTCAAAATTGAATGTGTCAAAGAAGAAATTTTAGATTGCTCTCATGCTGTCGTAGGCTCAAGATTTGGTTTACCTTTAAAATTAGCATTTTCTTTACTGTTCATAAAGCTCAAGGAAGTACAATGAATAAAGCCGCTGTTCAATTTAATTCATAGGCTTTTATTAATAGTCTTTGTTATGTTTCTTTATCACGAGTTTGTAATATTAATGATATATTTATAATTATTAATAATAAATTTGATTTACGAACAATATTTAAAAGTATTACTGTTGATTCTGATGTTTTGGAATTTTATAAAAACTACATGTAAATTTTTTTTATATCATTAAAAAATGAAATTTGAATATCAAACTGAGGAAACTCAATTTAGTAATAACAGTATATACACTGAACATTTCTTTTACATTAAAGACGATTATAAAGATGAAGATATTGTGGAAGAATCACAACCTTATTCAGAAACTCAAAGTCCTGATGAAATTGTTTATCACGTAAAACAAAAAACAATGGAAGGATTTAAAACACAAATGAAAAACAGTATTCTTTTTGCAGACTTGTTTCAAAATTTCTTACTGCGTTATAATATTGTTACTTTGTGTTGCAAATCTATTGAAAATGGATATTGTAAAATAATGAAACGTTGTTACATTTCACCTGTTTATTTTATTAAACCTTAAGAAGGACCGACAAATTTACGTTTTATTCAAGATGCCAATGTGCGAGCTGTTTTTAATATTTTAGAAAACGATAGTGGATGGAGGTTGATACAATTATGTAATAATAAAATTAAAACTCTATCCAATTTAACAGAAAGATCCATGATGAAATTACAAAATTTTGAATTGTCTGGTTTTAAAAGAAAAATGCTCATGATAGATGAGCAAATTGAAAAAAAGAAAAAAAGCTACAAAACCTATTACGAAAAAAATTAAAAATTACTAAATCAACGAAAGAAACAAAAGAGAAAAGAAGTTGACGAATGGTTTGGTAAATGGTATAGACCTCATTCTATAACACAATGGAAAAAATCACTAAAAAGTCTATCTTTTACTAAACTCTTTACTACAATTAAAAGAAAAATCTAAAAATATTTACTAAAATTAAAAGTAAAATCTAAAAATATGTCATTTCAAACTTTGATTGATTTGTGTCATTGTTTTGCTTACGAAAATACTTTTGATCGTATTAACATTAAAATTTTTGCCGTTAACAAAAGTAACACCAAAATTCGTTTGTTGCATTCTAAATTAAAATCACAATATAAAAGTACTCTTACAGAATTATTAAAAGTGGTTTACGAAAGTGCAAACATTACCAAAGACGATCAAGATTCTCAAAGAGTTTTTATTAATGACGAAGAAAGAAATAAAGCCAATCAACGGAAAAAAACAATCAACACTATCAAAATCTGTATTTATCTAAAAAACAATTTTTTTCACGCTATAAGCATGTTGAATGAAAAATTTTCAACTAGGTATTTTTGTTCTAAGAACTCACGTGTTTTGTTTCAATGTTCAGAATGTGGACAAAAATTTACTACAGAGCGACACAAATGTCAAGGTTATTATAAACCTGACAAATTTTCATACGGCGATTACATTAGACACTATCGACCGCAAAATTCGTTCATGTGTACAAGTACAAACTTGTTTCCTTTTTTAATGACATTTGATTGTGAAACGAGTATTACAAAATCTGAAAAAAATGCTACTTCCAAAGTCAAACCTTTATCTGAGTTAAATTAACATTGTCATTCCATCGTGATTCAATGCATTCATGAAAGATTGGCAAGAGAATGTTTTGGTTTGGATGAACAAGGTAAAGTGATTACTCAATGGATTTTTTATTATGAAAACACGATTGAAAGTTTAGAAAGAAATCCTTTAACCTGTCTACCTGACTATTTTCAACCAGGAGTTTCTTTACTTCACAAGACACACAGACGTATTTTGTGGGAAAAGTTAAATTGTGAAAATAAAGAAAAATTTAAAATGGAATTGCGAGCTTACGATTTAGTAGCTTTAGCGGATACTTTGGTTCGATTTGCTTATGAAATATGTTTACCGCGTTTAGAAAATTTAAATATATCAACTGAAGAAAGAGATTTATTATGGCAAGAAGAAAATCCTTTATGTTCTATTTGTAGAACTCCTGCAGATAAAATACGCCAATCTGATGTTTATAAAAATAAATTTTCTCTCATGACTCCTCAAGAAATTGAAAGATTGAATCATAATGAATTTCGTATTTACAACGACAAACGAATTCAAGTTGTTAATATTGTGTTTCAAAGAGTAGTACGTTTGGAATTGTTCATGTTACCTTGTCACGTTCAAAATTATTTAATCGACAACGATGCTGAAAAAATAAAACAAGATTTATTTTGAGTATCCACTTTGTATTACATTTGTTGTAGATGGTGAGAAAAATTTCAATACCTACCTGCCACTAACGGTTTGTTGAATGATTATGTGAGAATAACCAGTGGCGAACTTGTAGATTATATGAAACAATTGTCTTTGCTTATCATGACCGAACATCAATTTGAAAACTATTTAAATCAAGAAGATATAGAGTTGTTAGAGGATCCCTATTTTTTAATCAAAATCTTTCGCAAATGTATCAACGAAAGTGGTGGTCAATATACAGATAACCTTCATTTTTTGTTTCTAATGAGAAAATTCAAGCAACCCGTCTACGAATTATGGTATCATGCCATGTTGGTTGCTTTTACTAATCAATTTGAAACAAAATTTAGTTTATCTGGTTTTATTCAAGATGAAAAAAATCGAGAAAAAGTATTGAATAAATGCAATTTTTTTCTCTACGCTTTTGAAGATTATCTTGTTATTTATCACGATCATTTTTTAGGACAAGTGTATGGATTAGCTCATGATTATTGCAACAAAAATTTGGGTAGATATAGTCAACATTTGTCTTGTCCTATTTTTGCTCACAATGCTTCTTTTGATAATCGCATTATGATTGTTAAAGGTTTAAAAAAAAATTTGGATATTCCGTTATACGGTCATTTGGCTGAATCTGAAACTACGCCTTTTAACCCTTTTATAAAATATAGCAACATGGAAGATGTTTTTGTTATATCTAAAAATGTGAGCAAAGTCAATATTATTTGTATCGGTAAACATATTAAAATTGTGGATAGTTTGAAAATTTTAAACTGCTCCTTAGAACAAGCCAGTAGTATGTTGTCACGAAAAGGTCAAAATCAAATTGTCAAAACCATGTTGCATTATTTATGACCTTTTCATCCCGAAGTGAATGGTTTAACCGACAATCAAGAGTTTAAAAACTGTTTTATTAAAAAAACATTATTTCCTTACTCGCAAATAACAGACGAACTCTTAAACATTGAATATAAAACATTTCCACTTATTGAATTATTTGCTCAAAACGATTTAATGAAGTCTAAAAACTTACAAGAAGAAATTAACAAAATCAAAGAAGCTTATGAATGCGTTCAAAAATTGTGAAACTTTTTAAATTTAAAAACTTTAAAATCGTTATTGCATATCTATACTGTGCTCGATACGGTCGTATTAGGTTCTGTAATGATTGACTTTGACGAAAGAACATTTGAATTTACAAAATTTCATATTTCTAATCATATTAGCATTTTTAGTTATACCAGCAAAGTAAATTCTACCATCAGTTTAATTCCTATCCAATATCCTGCGACCAACGAACATCAAAAAATGATTGAAAAGAGTATTCGAGGCGGTATGTCAACCAAAGGTACACAAATATTCGCCATTGATACAGATTATTTTGAACCTAAAATAAAAGAGCTCAAATTAAACAGCGAGTTGAGAGGATGTTTAATTTTTATGGATGAAAATGGACAATACGGAGGAGCTCAATTAAAACCTTTACCTTTCACATGAATTATTTTTTTGATTTGGGATGTATCACTTTAGACGATGTGATTTGCAAATATCATCGCGTTAATTTAAACGGATACTCAACTAGTGCTTTAGTGCCTTGTCAAATTACTATGAAACCAGAGTATCATGATTAAGTAGGAGGTTTTTCACCCATGGTAGAAAAAGAAATTATATCCTTTCAAGATTATTCTCCCACTGAAATTGTTTCTAAACGTTATCTCTAAAACAATGGAACCTATGGTATAGATAAAGACTAAACTATTAAATTGGTCATGAAATTAAGTTCGCATAAAACTTGTGAATTTTTAGACACTTTAATATGGTTGACTACGTGTTGTGGATGCGTTGTTGAAAAAATTTACAAAGTACTTCCTTTATGGCGTTATCCTTTAGCTCAAAAAATGGTAAAAAGAAATATGGAAAAAAGAAAAAAAGCTATTAAAAATGGTGACAAAGTAGTTAATGCTTCTTGCAAATTGCAAATTAATGGACATTACGGAACATTGAGTCAACAAATTGCGCAAAAACTAAATACTACTTTTATTAACCACGAAGAAAAAGCATTTTAAAATAGTATTCAAAATTTTCAAAACATTTGTCGTGTTTTAATTCAAGAAGGTCAAACAGATTAAAATATTAAAATGTTATTCCTTTTTCATTTTCAAAATTTATTATATAACGGATTCTTATTTATTGGTGTTGAACCTGAAAGATATATATTGGACGTTTTTGAAAAAATAGTATGTTTAGATGATTACGAGACTGTTGATTTTAGTTATGATGATTATTTTAAAGAAACTCTGTTTAGTTTGATGAGTGATGTTAAAACCAAAAGTATTTTATTTCACGATGAAGACAATCATCATGAAATAAAAGACGCCTTTGAGCTCTTAAAATAAAAAGATCATAAAAATGCTCTCATTTTAACAACTAGCGAAAAATGCAAACTCGTTAACACATCTTTACGCATTGTAGCTTCACAAATTTTATATTATGCCAAACTCAACGTAGGACGTTTTAGTTCGGAGTTGGGACAAGTATTAAGAAATCATGGAGCCGAAAAACATTTGGTAGTAACAGATACTGATTCTGGTTGTTTTTTTATTACGCAAAAGAAACTCAATATGCTTTCTTCAACGTTTCGCGAATAGGTAGAAGAATATATTTATTTTTCAAATTTAAGAAATCGTTGGATGGATTATTCCAATTATAAAATTACTCATCCTTTTTATTCCACTCTATACGCCAAAGAAACGGATCATTTTCAAAACCAAATACCTCCCTCTTATTACATTGCGCAAGCTTTTGCTATGGGACCTAAATGTTATAGTGTTCATAGCGTCAACAAAGACGAAGAAAAAAACTATTATAAAAATAGAGCTAAAGGTGTACCCAATTCTAAACTTTTATTTTCAAATTATGTCAATGGTTTTGATACCTTTGCTGCAAAAAGATTGTGTAAACAAGTTCCTTTTCCACTGGTAAAAGAAAATCAACCTATCGAACAAAATAGAATGAGTGTTAATTACAAACAAGTGAAAATACAAACACACACTATCGATTTTTTAAAAAGATTCACACAAAAAAATTATGTTTTTGATGACGGAGTCATGACCGAAATTCGCGATCATTATCTTTTGCATCCGATACGAGAAGCCAATTTAAAAGTGTTACCCGATATGGAAAAATTTTGTAGCGACGAACACATTCAAAATTTACTTGAAATTGAAAAAAATATTATAAAACAATCAGAACGTTATCAAATAATGGCCATTTTTAATCAAAAAGTTTTAATTCATTTTTTTATACAATCTTAAAAAGAATATAAATTTGTAAAAAAAAAATTTTTATGAATAAAAAAAAATGGAGTTTTATTTTTTTGATCAGAAATTAACAGCGCAACAACTTGAAAACAAATTATAAGAAATTGGTTCTAAAAATTTTTATTTAGAAGAAAATACAGAAAACGAAATTCATTATTTTGAAAATAAAGATTCTTATACTTCGCGTTTGATTCTCATTACTCTTAACGGACGAGATTTAATTCCTGAAGAATTTTTAAGTTGTTCTATCGATTGTTTGATTGATTATTTATATTTTACGTTTCATGTGGGATGTTATGAAGAAGATTGTGTTCATTGTGAAGATTACAATAGAATTCATTATAATTGCACTTGTCTTTTAGAAAATAAAAAGGATGGATAATATATTATTAACAGAAGTGGCAAGACGATTAAATCGAGATTGGAAAACGTGTGGAAAATATTTAAAAGTAAGCGAATGTGAACTGGATCTTAATGATGCAGATTACAGATATATTGAAGAAAAAGCTTTTGAAATGTTAAAAATAGGGACTCGTAATAGAACCAAAGAACAATTACTTTATGCAATGAACAACATACCAAGAATGGACATTTGAAAAATTATTTTGGACCGTTTTTTTGTAAAAAATTTTTTAATAAAAAAAGGATATAAATTTAAAAAAATGTTGTTGTTTTATATTCGTAGTTAAAAAAAATGAAAGAAAAAGAAGAAAAACCTCTTGAACAAAAAATGGAGACTGTAGAATAGGGGTATGACTAAAAAAAAATTTAGGAATTTTTTATTCCCCATGTAACCATGAGTGGAGAAATTATATTTATAAACATAAAATATGTTTTTTTTATGTAAATTGTCAAAAAAAATCACCCCTTAAGCTGAAAATAATTTTTCCTATCTTTTTAGTGAGTTATAAATTAAAAATATAATAGAGAACCCAATCTTACTCAATATACGACTGTGATCACAAACATCATAAATTCTACAGATTTCTTTACGAGATAACTGAAACTTTTAATAACTGCAATTTTCGATTTGAACCCTGTTGGACCGCGCGGAAGTGCTTCAGCATTTTACAATTGGTTTTTTGTATATAACCGGAATTGTCTTCTTTAACTTTGTCAAACTGTTATCTCGTGTTTTGAACATTATGTCCAAAAATAGAGTTGCTTCAAACAAGAATAAGAAAGTTTGGGAATCAAATTTAGTAAGGTTTAAAAAAGCTAAAACTTCCAGAAAATGTACTACTGTTGTTGAAAGTATTAGTGAAATGAATAAGATGCCAACAGAACAGCGTATCATTGATCGATTTAAAAGTTTGTCATCAAATGTGAAGAGTAGAAAGGAGAGAATTGCAATTGTGGCTAAAAAAACTAAATTGCTTTGGAGAAAGCTAAATATTCCTATTCAACAAGGGAAATCGGCAGCAAAAAGAAAAATAGAAAATGTATTGAAAAAACTTGACAAAGATAGTCGAAAACCCGGAACTCAAAATTTTACACGATTGTTTGACATAACCGATGAGAAAGGTGAATGGTTGTGTCAGGAAGATAAAGAATTTTATTGTCTTCAAAAGTCAACAAATGGAAGAGCTGGATATTGTACCACAATTAAAGATGCTGAAGGTATTCATCCAAGAAAATTAGTGTTGATAAAGAAACAAATGTCCATCAGTCAAGGACAAGATTTTGTTGAATCAGCTAGTGAAGGAGAACCTTCAGAAAGAGAAGAGCAGTGTTCCAGCAGTGATATTGAAGCTGAAGGTCCTTCATCAATATCATCATCTAAAAAACAAAAAACAAATTCAGCAGTAAATTTAGTGATTTCTGCTAAGATTAGTACCAAATAAGCACATAAAGTCATACTCTAACGCAAAGTGGTATCTACAAAGGTGTTATGAAAGAAGGAGAAAAGTTGAAAGCAAAGTATATGGAAAACCTAAAAAATGAAAAGTGGTCTTTGCACTTTGATGGAAAACAAATAAAGAAAATGGAACATCAAGTAGCTGTTTTGAAAAATGAAAATAGAGAGGTTAGGCTTGCTGTTCTGGAAATGATGAATGGAAAAAGTGAAATAATATATAATGGGATAAAGCATGTGCTAGATGAGTATGAGCTGTGGCCAGCCATAAAAATGATTGTATCTGACACAACATCTACAAATACAGGATTAAGAAATGGTGTAGTTACGCAGTTACAGAAACATTTTAAAACCATTGGACTAGAAAAGCCTGTTTTTATTGGATGCCAACACCATATTCTAGATACTCTTTCGAAACATGTCATGAATGATCTTTTTGAAGGATCGACAATGTCACCATATCTCCATTACCCTTTTGTGACAAGGTTGCAGCAAGAATACGAGAACTTGAAGCTATTGTTTAGTAATATTGGAAATCCTTTGACGAAAGTGAAGCGAACTCGCTGGAGAGATGACATGGATTTCCTTAATCACTTAATAGCATGTTGTAGAAAGTTTAAAAGCACAGGTAACTTTCCAAAAGTTAATTTCAAATCACTTTCTGCTCTAAGCAATGCAAGGTGGAATTCGAGAGCCATTTTTATTCTACTTGCTTACATTTTAGTACCAGAATACCAAGAATCAGAATCAGCTCAAGCAGCATGTGACTTCATCTGTGGTTCATGGGATGTTATATGGTTTGGGGGTCACTACTTCAATCCTGCAGACTTTGTTAATCTATTAGAAGCATGCAATGAGCATCCTAAAGCATTGAAATCATTGAAAAGGTTTTGGTCCACTGAACCAACACCAATACCAACACAACGTTCAAATATATGTGCAGAACGTGCTGTGAAAGTGATGCAAGACTTAATGCCATTATGCCATAGCATAGAAAAACTAAATATTAAATACTTATTGTCAAATACACAGTAGACAAATTTTAATTATACATGTTTATTGGTTTCTATAAAGTAGTGGAAGATGTGTTGCAAAACTACATTTTTTTAAAAAAATTTACAAATATTTTTTAATTGGGGGTGAACTTTTTTGACATATAGTAAAAATGCTTGGTAATTTTCTTATTTTTGCACAAAATCTCCACTAAATTTAGTATGGGGATATCGGGTTGCAGAATTGTCATATCCCTACTGTAGAACAACCTATAGAAAAACCCTTAGAAAAAAAAGATGGCAGATCTATAACCGAAATATTAAATTAAAAAGGTTTTCATGATTTCTATTTAAAAGGAACATTAAAAGAAACTGAACTCAAAGACGAAGAAACCCATTCACAAATGAAATTTAATATTTTTAAACCTACTCAAGATGTCGATCCTGAAAATACAATTATTACAGGACCTACAAACAGTGGAAAATCGACTATGGCTAGAGAATTATTACATTGTGGAAAATTTCCTGATGCCGAAATGTTATTTGCAATGCAAATGAGAGAACCGAGCGAATGTCAACACAAAGCATGGAAAAATATTATCGAATCTTCTAAAAATAATTTAGAAGCGTATCAATCAATACACAAGCGCATGTTCTAGCGGATCTCATTATGGAGTAGGTACCAATACCGTTTTTCATTCCGTACCTTCTAAAGCCAGTCAATGTTGGAACAATTTAGTGTCTCATTACAAATGTATTATTTCTTTTGATAACAAAAACGAAATTGAAAAAATATTTAAAAATGATTTTCCTTCAACCGGCAAAATGCATAATCACGTTATAAGCGATTTGTTAAATAAAGAAATTTCTAATCAACACGGACATTTGGCTTTATTTAAAAGAAACTCTTCTGTTGCACACTTAAGAACTCAGATTACGAGTAAAGAACAAAAAGTATTTATTCCAGTAGACGCTCAAGGTAAATTGGACTTTGATTATAAAGACATGAGCGTGAACAAAAAAATTGTTAGTTTTCAATCCTTACCCTATGTAAAAGCGCCTAATCTAATAAATCATTATTATCTCAAATCGCATCACAACAACTATAATCAAGAGAAGGAGAATAAACCCGACGAAGAAGATAAAATCGATATAAATAAGGAAAAAGAAAATCCGATAAAAAAAAGAAAATGGAGTGAAAGCGAGAGAGCAACACAGCTACTCGAAGAAATTAAAAGACAAAAACGATATGGATTGTGCGAATCTTCAGACGAATCTTCAGACGGTGGACCCAGTTCTGATTCTAAATGATTGGGAAAGCGAAGAATTTTTACGAATTTTACAAAACGATAACGAATTATGCAATCCTTCCAACAAAGCGAGTAAACGTCAAGCCATGAGACAAAAGTTGGCTGTTCGAGGACAAACTTTTATTACCAAAATGAATAGAAGAAAAGACATTGACGAAAACGAAATTAAAATATGGATGAAAGAAATTTTGACTCGTTTTAATGCTTTAAAATTGTTAAAATGCGAACTTTTATCGGATCACGAACGACAACAAATAAAAGACGCTTTTCAAGAATACGTTTGTATAGAAATTAAACTTTTTGTCATAGGATATTTGTATCCGTATCCAAAATTTAACGAAAACGGAAAAGTCATCATGAAAAAAGAAAAAATGAATGATAAAAATCAAGCTATATCAGACTTTGTTTATCACAATTACGACGTTTTAAAAGAATATTTCAACTCTACTCGTTTTAAACTTATTACGCTAATAAATTAATTTCATTCGACACTATACAACCTACAAAAACTCTATTCGATTTATTAAGACAACAGTTTGACGTTGATTATTGTCAAAAAGAATTGTGTTTTCAAAATAATTTGTATTTTTATGAAACATGAATAGATATAGACCTTATCACGAGTCTCCTTTATTAACTTTACGTAAAGTTTTAGTTAAAAATGCCTACAACATGGATGTTTTTAACAATAAATTATTACAAATAAACGAACAAGAAAACGAACAAGTAAAGCTAGAATCTGAAGAAACAAACAGATCGGATTTGTCTGAGCTTATCCAGAGATACGATTTGCCTTCTTCTCTTTAATATACCGATCCCATCAATCTCGACAATCAAATTGCTTGTGAAGTGAGCTTTCAACAAAATTTAAATGCTTTGTTACCTCTAGACACTATGCTCGACAGTGATATAGCTACAAGTTTAATCAGCAATCAAAAAAAATGGAAAACCTCAACGTAGGAGGAGATGCTTACGCTTTTAAAAGCATTTTAAATTTGAATAAACAAAGTGAATTCAATGAACAAATTGATCAAAGAAACATAAGAGAATCTTTAAGAACGATGAGAAATTTAAAAAGATTTTCTTTTTAAGACAACTCTCTTACTGCTAC
Source organism: Hydra vulgaris (assembly GCF_038396675.1). Taxonomy (NCBI): domain Eukaryota; kingdom Metazoa; phylum Cnidaria; class Hydrozoa; order Anthoathecata; family Hydridae; genus Hydra; species Hydra vulgaris. Next base: position 935,205 of record NC_088924.1, read on the forward strand.
ACCACCCACCTCTATTCAATCTACATTAAACACTTTACCGCGTTCCACTACTTTAAACACTATTCCATCGGCTCATAAAAAATTTATACTTTGACACCTAATAAATTTTTAATTTTTCACAAAACAGCCAATGCAAGCGAAATTCTAGAGCAGCTTTATCGAAACGAATCTGTAAAAAAAATTCCCAACTTACCTAAACATCTCGTGGACATGTGTAAAAATCAAGACAATTATCGATTTGGATCACATCAGAATTCTTTACGCGTTTACAAACCGAGAAACGAAAAAGCCACTCTAAGCAATTTAAAAATTTATATTTTATATCAAGCCAATGTCGTAGATGTAGAAGAATCCATAGCTAGTATTATTAACAATGTTAGCAACTTTGCTTTTGAAAAAATAAACGATCCAAAACAATATTCCTATTATGCTAACGAATTTTTAACTCTACTCACTTCTTCTCATTCTGTAACAAACATGAAAATAGTAGCCGATTATTACCAAATAAGACAACTGACTTTTGCCAAATTATGGAGTTTTATTAAAAAATACAACATACCCTTCCGAAACGAAACTAAATTAACCTCCGAAGGTGTATATGCTAGTGCTCTAGCTCGAGATCCTTACACTGTTATGACTTCTAGTTTTATAGAAAGCAAATCTCTCAGCGATAAAAGTTTTGGTGGAAATAGAGCTTTTGAAATATTAACACAAACAAAAGACATTATTCAACAAAGATGTATACAATATGGCGAAATGTTTCGAGGTGATAAATTTGAAATATTGAGAGAATACATTCAAGTCAACAGTTATTTACTAACTAATAAAGATATTTTTGTTCGAATGTTAAACAACTATAACGAAAACGCAATAGCCAACAGACCCATCGGAGAAACGATGCTCTATTTAACGTTTAAAACTTTTTTCAAAACTGTACCTTCTTTACCTTTTAGAGATGTAACAGATGTGGCCCTATTAAAAGAAGAAGTAGAACAAACTTGCGCTAAAGGAGGTGTGTTGGGATTATTGCAACATATTAAATCTAATTCAAATCAATTTTACAGTGCAGAAAATACAATCAAAGAAAAAAGTTTACTCGAAATGTTGATGATAATGGGTGCAATGTATAATTCTCAACTTGGTCGTTTAAATTCACTTTTAATATCTTATAAAAAATGTTTTAAAATGGATTTTAATAATATTGAAAATTTTGCCAACGCTTTAAAACTACTTACCTATTTTAAAAAAAGAAGTTTATTCACTCATCCTTTAACAAGGTCTTCCTTATTAGAAATTCCTACACCCAAAAAGGAACCACGAACACGAGCATCCGATCCTTATTTAGGTCCGTGAGAAACTAAAAAAGAAGAAGAACCTATTGAAACAACTGCATCTACTGAACCTGAAACTGCTCCCACATTATTAAGAGCTACTGCTTTACTTGAAACAAGTGAACCACCAGCTGCTAGTGCTAGTACTGAAACTCCAATGTTAACTAGAAGTGGTCGTTTAGGTTTAAGAGCAAAAAAACCAACTACTAGATCGTCATCTACAAATATAGAAGAAAGAAAAAGAAAAGCTCCGATAACAAAATATTCCGACTTTTAAAAAATGGACAATGTCTTGAGAGATGCTATTGACAACCTTGTAGAAGATCAACTGGCTAAATTATCGAGTCGTTTATTTGCTTTGACAGATGTACCCAAAATTAAAAAAGTTTTATTACAAGTGGACACTTTAAAAAAAACCGATTTGAAATTTTATGATCAACTCAAAGCGCTTTTAGAAAGTTCCATTTATGCTAAATGGAACGGTCTCATCACCGCTTGGTCACACGTTACTTTGCTTTTTAAAAAAACAACAGATGTCAACGCTAAAAAACAAGCACCTCGGAAACCTTACGTTTACGAAACACATCAATATTCGTACCATAGACCTCGACAATATTTTCAAGCTGATTTGGCCGACATGAACAGTTTTAGTTTAAATTTTGCTCCTCATCGACCTGAATTTCCTTTAGTTGTGGTTGATGTTGTATCTGAAAAAGTGTATTTGAGAGTCACCAGTAAAAAAACAGCCGACAAAGTGCTGAGCAGTTTTAAACATATTTTTGAAGACATTAAAAGAGACGATAAAACTTTTATCTACTTGCAAACTGATCAAGGTGGTGAATTTTTTAACAACAAAATGGAAGAATGGTGTTATGAACAAAACATTGTTCATTTTAGTTCTAAAAATTATGGAAAAGCTTACTTGGCCGAATCAACCATAGGACGTTTAAAACAACTTTATCAAAAATTAGGAAAACAAGGCGAACTGCAAAAAAACAATTGGAGTTTTTATATCGAGGACATGAAACAAAAACTCAACGAAAAAGAACGAGTCACGAGTTGAATCGCTCCTGATGAATTGGATGCTGACGACGCCAAAGGTAAAGCTCTTCGTTTAGTCGATCAATACCGAGACGGCAAAAGACGAGGACATCATTTTTCCTCCAACATGTTACATCAATTAGAAAAAGAATACAAAAACGAAAAATTAAAAATATTCAAACCTCTCTCCGTTGGAACCGAATGTTATTTGAAAAAATATAAAATAAATCCCAAAGACACCTTTAGCAAATCGACTACTCGCGATCAACCGTATTGGGACACTAGCAAAAAAACTAATTATTATCACAGTCTCTAAGCGCTCTAACCCTTCAGTAGAAGGTTATTTACTCGTTTATATTTATAAAGTGGGAATAGTGGGCGATTTGAATACAACTTTTAAAGTAAAACGAGAAGATTTGTTACCTATAAACGAAGAAGATAAAGACATTTATTATAAAAACTTTAACGAATATGTTACCACTTTTTTAAAACCTTTGAAGAAAAGAGTGCAAGTTAAAAAAAGAAAAAAAGAAAAAATGAACAATATAACGTTTGACGATGTTTTAGATATAAATAAATATGATTGTAGCACGTATATTTTAGCGAAATTAAAAATTAAAATGAAGCTAGGGAGCATTATAATGTCTTGAACGATCTTAGTTTACCGTTAACTCCTAACGATATTGACAAACCCACATTTAAAAATAACACCATTTTACATTTAGCCATTATGGACGTACCTACCAATTTAACTCGAGTAGATGAAAACCTATCCTTCTTAGAAAACAATTATGGTTTAAGAATGGAATCCAAACCTTCTATCATTCAAAATGATATCATTAGCAATCCCACTAGAAAAATTCCATTTTATCTCATAACAAAAAATGTTGTTTTATAAACCAATTTTCAAACTTTACCAGGTGACACATTTTTAAATTTTGATATTTTGGATATGGAAAAAATGTCATCGTTTCATCAAGAAGCAATGGCAAGTATATTGTCTTCAGCAAAAATTTTTGGTAATGGAAGTCCAAGTCCTTATCAAGACGATTTTTTAATTGGACGTTTCGAACTTTTTAATACTTCTTTAAATAGTAAACTTCATTTTACTGACTTTTTTCCAAATTATCAAAATAAAATTATGCTATATCCAATCGAAAATATTTAAATTTGAAATATTTATTCGATTCTAATACACACTTCCGTTATGTAACTAACAACGAAAATACTATCATTTCAAAATTAAATATAGATTTAAACATGAACATCAAACAATATACACGAGCCTATTCTTACATTAGCTATCCTAATTATAATTTTTTTTGGTATTATAAACCAAAAACAAATTAATTTATTAATAATCCTTCTTATCTTTACCCTATAAGATCGTGTATTGGAAACAAAACGAACGAAAGAGGACTATCCTATTTTGGTTTTTGTTCAAACATTACAACCGCAGATCAATTCACTGTTCAAGATTTTACATCTTTACTGCAATATGATTATCTTTCTCACAAATCAAGATATGATAATTATATAACTTCTCTTTATCAACTCGAACTAGCAAAAATTTTCTCCTTTACATAAATCATCCAGAAGTAGCTCCAGGTGATATAGCAAATCTAACACCTCAAAGAGAAATCATTTTAAACAATGTAGAAGAAACTTTTGTACGTCCTTTTATTCATGTCATGGTAACACTAAAATATGATAGAGCACTTGTTCAAAATTCTCCGACAAGTCCTATTGTTCAGACACACGCGATGCTAATATTTTAAGCGTTGATTTAGATATTTATATTAACAACCTTTTACCTACTACAGAAAGCGTAAAAACAACTACAATGAAACATGTTATACCATGGCAAATTGCTTTTTTTTTATTAAAAAAAATGATTAACTCAAACACAATAAAATCCGAAGGTAATATATATAATATAGAAACCGAACTCATTGATATTCCTATCAAAATTAACGCTTTATGGAAAATTTGGAACAATCATGTCAATGTTAAAGACACTAACGGAAACTATACACAAGAAAAAATGACCTTAGAAGGTTTTGTAGAAATTTTTAGACTTGCCATTATAGGAGCGTATGGAAATATAGCAACAAAATTCCTTTACGTTTATGGAACAAGTATAGGTGTCGAACCGACGGAAATCTTTACAAGTTTTTATCAAATATTTTTTCCGAATACAAGTCAAAGAAAATATTATTGATTTACTTTAAAGAACATACCATTATTATCTTTACCAATACCTTTTTTTAATGTTAAACAAATCATATGGCCCGAACGAGAATTAAAAATGTTAGACGTTTTTACTAAAAGTATAAACTATCAACTACCTAACAATTTACTCAAATTAAATTTAAACAATATCACTTTTTCTGATTTTGTCTATGAGGGATCTTATCGTTATACTTACAATAAACTAATAACAAGTCAAGAATATGAAATCGCTTCTTGCATTCCTAAAGACAGTTTAAATAATTATTACACTTTTAGGTGTTTGCCGTCCTTTGAAAGACAATTATCATCACCGATACAAATAAGTAAAGCCTTAATTAATTCAAATAATTCTCTGTATTTTGAAATGAAAACAAATGAAATTTCTCCATACCATCGACAATTTGAAACATCTATTACTTTTCAAACTTTACCTTCCAATTTGCCTGACGATATTTATAAATAAATTTCAGCAAATTTGAGTTTAATAGCAAAATACAACGCCGAAACATTTATTGAAATTTTGCTATATTTCGAACAAACCAAACCCATTTTTTCAAATACCATCAAAGTACCTCTTGTCACAACAAGTACTTTAGAAAGAGCTACTACACCGATTCATAAAACATGGTTAAATAGTGTCAAAGCTATATTACAAGGAAATAATCCAACATAATTAATATTTTATTTTACTTCGCTTAATGCTCAATTCATTTATCAAAAAAAGAGCGATGGTACGATTATACAATCTTGGACAAACAGTTTACCTTTAAAAAATATCATTTTAAAAATGTATCAACCTGTTGGAAACAATCCTATACCTTATACTTTACTTTTACAAAGAGATCAATACAGTTTAACTCAACAAATCAATCCCTTTGTTATGCAAGTGGATCAAAATATGACCAACACCATGTCAATCGATTTTAAAATTCAAAAAAAAAGACTCGCTTTCTTAAGATGCGCTCTTGTACAAATTAGTAATTTTAATAACACCGTTTCCAATTTTCCTACTACAACAGACGCTTACATTTTTATCAAATGCGATCAAGCTGTAAATTGTGGAATGTTTATGAACAAAATTTATGTTCCCGGTATTGTTGCTTTTTTCAATTTATTATACTACACCAATTCTACTCAAGTTACCACCAATATTGATTTTACAAAAAATCGTAATACTTCTATTCAAGGACAATTATCCACCTTTGATATCAACGATGTAGACAATTGGAAACAAACAAAATGGTCGTTTCTCAATTCAAAATCTGAACCGCTTACCTTTATTAATCTTAGTTCTACTATTTTTTTTAATCCTACTTTAAAGATTCAAATGGTACCGTTTTACAATTAACTAGTTTCATAAGTATAAAATAATGTCTTTTATTTTTTATTATGATTAAGAAAATATAAAAAGAAAAAAAAAGTTGTTATTTTTTCTCTCACTTACTCCTATTTACAAAAAATGAGTCTCTTTTGTGCCAAAGGAAGATATCATAAAAATTTAGTCAATTTAGAAGAAAAAATGATGCAAGAATCAAAAGTAAATCCTTAAGAACAATTCAGTCAAATTAAAAATCATATGCAACAATTACAAAATCAACTTACTTAATATTCTACTAAATCTGAATTGCAAACCATGAAATCCGAATTGGATGAAATTAAAAAAATCAAAAATAAAAAAGAAGAAATACCAGAAGAAAAATCGCCCAAGAATAGGAGAAAAAAGAAACAAATCAAATCCAAACCTAAAAAACGAAAATATTCAGAATCTGAAACCGAAAGTTCAGAAGAAGAAGAACTTGTTGAAAAAAAACCTAAAAGCAAATCAACTCCTTTACACATTTGTTCACAATGCTTTCAAGAAGTCAATGTCGTCGACAAAATAAACGGTTTATGTAGAAACTGTATTATTCAACAAAGAGCCGTTTTATCAAGTCCACTCATGCAGAATAACAACGAAAAAAAGAAAAAAAATTTGAATAAAAAAAGTTTAATTGACCTTGGTTACAATCGTGCTTTAAAAGACGTTAAAAATAAAAAAATACCATTTAAAAAAACCACTCCAGAATCAGAAGATGAATAAATAGAAAAAAAATGTTTTTCTTTTTTTTTAAAAAATGGGTTCGTTAGCTATATATATGAGAGGTGGTGACGGTAATCGCTATACACCCAATACAAACGGTCATGTTACTATTGAAGATGTTTTGGCACAAGCCGACCACAAAAATCGTTTATTGCAAGAAGCAACAAGTGGTAATATTAGCGCAGAATATAAAGCACTATTAAATGAAAAATATCCTGGTTATCAAACAGCTCAAGCTCAAGATGAAGTCATTGCTGTTAATAATCAAAAAATTTCTTACGATCTTACTTCTGATATGGCTAATTTAATTTCTTTTACCTCTATACTTAACGAATGGACATATCTACCAGATTATAATATAGATTTTGAATTATTTCTTTATAAAAATGTGAACACGCAAACGAGATTTACACCTGAAACAGACGATGACTTAGCAAAAAAAGTCTGTCTTTGCAACAACTTTATACATGCCTTATTTAAAACTTTCAAATTTTATCCCAATTATCAAAAAAATAATACTACTTGTGCAAACAGCGCTATCTTTAATCGTTTTTATGATCGTTTTAGAGCAATCCTGATTAAAAAAAGTTATATGAAAGCTTTTAGAGAAACGATGATTAATCCTAGTTTAGGTTTAACAGAAGACAGTGAAAATACTACAAACCCTATTAATTTTACTGAAACCAAAACGCTTATACAATCTGCATACCCCAATGGACTCATTCGTCCTCTCAACACAGCAAGCGGAGCTGCTCCTGCACCTGCTGGGTATCAAACAGCGCTAAGAGATAGATATAATGCTTTTATGATTGGAGATAAAGGTTGTAAATTTAGAGTACCTTTGAGTTTATTATGTGAAATTTTTCAAATGAAGGAATATTTTGGAAAAATTAAACAAATTAGATTGGAGTTTTATATTGAAAATGATATGAATCAATTATTACAATGGGTAAGACCTATTTCAGAGGCAGACGTAACAGCGCTTGCTAATGTAGGAGTGGCTTTAAAAAACCCAATGATTTATTGCAATACGTATAGACTCAAACCTAGTTTACCCTTGGAAAAATCTTTATATCTCAACAGTAAAAAAGACGAAATGTATACTTTACTACGTATTGCTCACTACGAACAAGTTGTCACCGATGTAGAAAATGTGGCAGAAGTCACTGTCAATTTGGGAAGTATAAAGACAGCAGACCTCACAGCATTATATTTTTCGTTCATTCAAAAAAAGAAAGCGATCATTTAAGCAAAGGTTGTTTTACACCGGTTGAAATGTCATGCAACATGATTAAAAAAATCACCCTTTATAATTACAGAAGAACATATGTTAATTCAGCAGGTGATACTACCGAATACGATTTAACAAAGCAAGACGATCAATGGATCATTTGGAGAAGTTATGCTTCCTGTTGTAAAGGAAATACACCTTCTACTTTTAATATTAACGATTTTGCAGATTTTTATAATGCTGATGATGATAGTTTATTGAGACATCCTAAATTATACTTTAGTACTAGTAATACTTCAGAACCTTTAGTCATTGATACCACCAGCGATTTTAATTTTATCAACGATAAACCTCCTGCTACCATTGCTGGAAATAATTTGTTTCAAATCAATGTTCAATTTACAGAACAATTTAAAGGAGTACTTGTTACGTATTTGCAATATCCAGCTCAAGTTGTAGAACTTGGATCAGGAGACGACACTGATCTCGGCTATATTCCTACCAAATTTAAATCGTCTTAATTTGTTATAAAAACATTTTTAATTTTATTAAATAAACCCTATTTGTATTTATTGTTTTATAAGTAAACGACTATTTATTTCTAAAAAAATCTTAAAAAACCATAAATCTTTTTCTTTTTTATTTGCCGTGTTCATGGCTCGCAGGCGTACAAGAAGAAGCGGACACCGTCGTCGTCATCATAAAACTCGTCATAATAGAGGGAAAGGAAAATTTTTTACCAAGGTGAAAAATTTTGCTAAACGGCTATTGAAATCAAACGTAGGAGGTTACGCTTTGAATTATCTTCAAAAGCAACGCAATGCGTAAAAAATGGTGTTGCACCGCTTGTAAAATAAAAGAAACTTCATGTAAAAAAAGAGGGAGTGGAAGAGTTTATTTACCTCCTTTAAAAGGTGCAGGTAGAAAGCGCTTAAGAAGACGAGGAGGAAATTTAGCAAGCACTTTAAGAAAATTTAAAGTTTACCCTTGGTATGTAGCTTAAAAGAAACAAATGCAAAAAACTAAATTTGATCATGTTAAAAAAACACGACTTTACAATATAAATTTACTTTAACCGTCCTCAAACATGTCGTAATGCATAGAAAAAGAGGAAGAGGAAAAGTTTATTTACCTCCGTTAAAAGGCGCAGGTAGAAAACGTTTAAGAAGACATTTAAGAAAAGGCATGCGTGGTAAATTTCTTCCATTGTTAGCTGCAGTTTTAGCACCCACTTTATTATCATCACTGATACCGCGATAAAAAATGTATAAAAAAAGACATAAAAAAAGACATTATAAAAAACATTATAAAAGTCATAAAACAAGACGAATGCGTGGAAAGTTTTTAGGACCTCTTTTAGGAATAATATCTAAAGTCGTTTTACCTTCCTTTACTAGCGCTCTTCTACCTACCATTGGTAAAGCTGTTTTGGGTGAAGCTATCTCTGGTGGAATTTCTTACGGAATCAATAGAATTGGAAAATAATATTTATAATATATATTATCTAAAAAAATTTTACACTTTGTTTTTTATTATTTTATTACAAATATAAAATCCCAACATTGTTCCAAGTAATATGAAAACTCCCAATAACGCTCCAAATAAATATCCTCCCACTACAATAAAAATAAACAAGCTCAAAAGTGTTAATATCGACGCTGTTTTTGCTTTATTAATACACTTCAAAATTTCGAATATAATTCCCATGCGAGTCGTGTGTGCCACCATTAACTATTGGAGGATCAGGTTTATAAGGTTGAACTACTGCTACTGTCGTTGGAGTTTGAAATTGTTGTAACGGTTTGTTTTTCGATTCCATTGAATATGACTATTTTTTATATTTTTTCAATCTTTATATACATTTGGTCACGCTTCAATAAATCATTTATTCATTGTCATTTTTAATATTTTCAATAGTAGAAACAATGGCATAAAGTACAATAGAAATATATAACCATATTCCAAAACGTAAAACAACGTTGGTAATCCTTCCACTATAATAACATAAAGAAAACATGCTAATGCAATAAAAGGAATATATATACAATCCATCACCAACGTAACATAATTAATACTCATTTTGGTCGGTTTGTTTTTCGATTCCATTCGTTATGAACCCATTTCATTTTTTTTCACTCTTTATATACTTTTTGTTGTTCATTAAAATTTTACATTTGCGCATGCGCGTGACGTCGTTTACCTTTTTTTACTCGGGGGTACTTGGACGTCATTGGGACCTTCTCTCGTCATTGAAACCTTTTTCACTCGTGACGTCATTGGGTCCCTTTTTTTACTCGGTTCCTTTTTTTTTTGTTCTCGGTTCTTTTTTCTACCTCGGTTTCTCGGTTTTTTTCACTGTCTCGCTTTTTTTTAAACCGGTTTCTTTAACTCGGACGGCGTCTTAGACAAGAATTGTAACATACACTATTGGTGGCGTCTTAGATCAGAATTGTAGTTTACATTATCATCAGATATCTCTATTGTTCTTCTCAAATTGTGTAATTTGATTTAACGATACTGGAAAATCTATTTTATCCCAGTTTATTTTTTCAGCTTGATTTTTAAGCTCTTTATCTACTCTTTTAGAATTTTCAGCTGTTGGATTTAATGCTCTTATGATGCACTACTTAAAACATTGATTATCTTCATTCTTTATATTAATTATTGCTTTTTTAAATTCTAAATTTTTATCCAGTGGAATATATGGTTTAGCTTTAATAGGATTATACTTAATTAAATTGGTATCCATCTTTTCAACAGAAACAAATCTCCAACCTGATCTTAACTGTTAAAAAGATGATAAGGGTTCTAAAATTTTCTGCTTTGATGTTTCATAAAACTCATCTAAATCTGTTGTTTCTAATACAACTTGATTATTCGTTATTAATGGAGCAGATGTGATTGTAGTTTCTCCTGTTTTAATATCAGTACGCTCCATTTCACATAACACGAGAACTATAAAAACCTTTGAATTTCTATTTTCGGTTAGTATTTTAATATTTTAATTGCACTTTTTTTAGCAGCATTCATGAAAGATATAGCATCATATCTTTTTATTCCTTTAACTGAAAATTGATTTGTTACATTCTTAACAGCTGATTGTGATAATTTAAATTCTATCGGATTTCTAATTTCAAATTTTTGATACAAATTCGAAACTGTAGATTTTAATTCATCAAATTTTTTATTCACAACACTTTTAATTAGTTCTGGAACATATGACACAGCCTAATCTGCAAGTTCTTTAATCTTTTTATTTATTTATTTTCTAATCTTTTCATTTCTTTCTTTTCCAATTTGGAAAATCTATTTTTTCCCAGTCTATTTTTTCAGCTTGATTTTTAAGCTCTTTATCTACTCTTTCAGAAATTTTAGCTGTTGGATTTAATGCTCTTGCAATGCACCACTTAAAACAGTGATTATCTTCATTCTTTATATTAATTATTGCTTTTTGAGTTTCTAAATTTTTATCAATTGGAATATATGATTTAGCTTTAATAGGATTATACTCAATAATATTTATATCCATATTTTCAGCAGAAACAAATCTCCAACCTGATCCTGCCTGTTGATATAATGATAATGATTCTAGTTTTCTGCTTTGATGTTTCATAAAAGTTGTGTGTACAACTTGATTACTCGTTCTAAATGGAGCAGATCTGATTATAGTTTCTCCTGTTTTAATATATCAGTACGCTCCATTTCTCAATATAGATAACTATATAAACCTTTGAATTTCTATTTTCGTTTAGTATTTTAATAGCGTTATTTTTAGCAGCATTTATGAAGGATAAAGCATCGTAACCTTTTATCCCATTAGCTGTAAATTGTTTTGTCACATTTTTAACAGATAATTTCTTTAATTTAAATTCTATTAGATTTCAAATTCTATATTTTTGATACAAATTTGAAACTGTAGATTTTAATTCATCAATCTTTTCATTAGCTGTTTTTTTAATTTTATCGGGAACATATGATAAAATCCAATCTGCAAGAGAATTAATCTTTTTATTTATTTCTTTTCTAATTTGTGTAATAGGTTGAAAAGGTGACGGAGTTAAAATTGTTGATGATATATCTGAAACAGGCTCATCAAGTAGATACTTCGTACCCATCTGTTCAACTGATTGCATCTGTGTGTGCGATAACGCTCTTATTAGATCATCTTTACTCATTTTAGAATAATTTTTCGCTCTTTAGCGATTTCTTTTAATTTTTTCACCGTTATTTTATTTTCCATTTTTATATAGCAAGATATATTTTTTTAATTTTCATTTTCTTTATATCATTTTTCAAAATATTTTTTCTTTTCAATATTTCATATGTAAAGTTTCATAATAAATTTTAATGCATCAATATTTCTATATATACTGTTTCTTCTCCTGTTTCCATGTTTCTTAATTTAATAGTGACTGGTTTTTTCTTAATTGTTTTTAATCTTTCATATTTTGGATCTATTTCTTTTTTTTCTTTTTTTACTGGATGTATTCTAGGTCTTCCAACTGATCTTTTCTCATCAACATCTTTTACTGGATGTATTCTAGGTCTTCCAACTGATCTTTTCTCAGTTACTTTTTTCACTTTAGCCATAATAGATTCTTTATCAACTAACCCATTTTCCATTGCAATCATTATCAATTTAGCGATATTGTCAGATGTTTTTGAAATGTTATTTTCTTCTAATAAACCATTTAAACTTTTCTTTGTATAATACATTTTTATTATATAAAGAAAAAAAATTTTAGTAATTTTCAAAAAAATTTAATTTTCAAAATTAATTCTATTACTATCTGTTTTAAGTTCTAATATATTATCAGATAATACAAGAGCACGTGCTTGAGTATTTGCTGGTACAACTGTATTAAATGTTGCTCTAATTTGTACTTGTGTAGTTGATAATTTTAATGTTTCTGATTTTTTACTAATATCAAAAACAAAGATTGGGTATAAATCTCTATAGTCAGAAAGACTTTTATTGCTGTTTGCGATCAATTTATTTATTTCATAAAATCTTTCTTTAAACATAGATGCTTCTCTATAAATTCTTGATATTTGCTGATTTGGAAATGACAAATTACAATCTTCAGCAGGATATCTGAGATTATTATTAAGCATAATAAACATATTTTTCAATTCACAATGATCAAATATTGAAGCATTGACAGTTTGGTCAACGTTAGCTCTATTTGTTTGAAATCCGACAATAACGTATCTCGGATTTTCAGGAGATGTCTGTGAGGGCAATTCCTAATTAAATGAAGTAGCTTGTTGAACAGTTGTAATATTACACTGACGCTTTCTAAAACTTACTGGAATGGTCACTTTATTTTTAATTTCATCAATAATTCTTTTTTTTCCTTCACCTGATGGTATCAAATTTGGCATAAGAAGTTGTATTTTATTAAGAATAACTTTTCCTGCAGCTGCACCAGCAAGCCTAAAAATTGCATTATCATCACTTTGTCTTCCAAGAGTTATGGTATGTTTAAGACCATAAATAACTTTGTCGTAATCATCACAGAATCCAAAAATGTGTCTTAAAGGTATGCAAAATGAAAATGTCCCTTTTGTAGTTGGTTTCTGAATTATGTATGCTTGTCTTGTTGCAAACCCTGTGTTATCACATAACATCAGCAAGTACTGATGTTGATGTACTATCTTTATACCACAATTGATTTAATCCTTGTGCTAATTGAAAGTCATTTGCATAATTAAGCATTCCTAACATTGTAGTTGCTTGACCTATGTTATAAACAGCTTCTATCTCTTTGTTTGATAATTGGTATGTTATTCGATTAAATAAATGCATAATGCCATTATTTGTAAGAACTGCATTAGCATAAGCTGTTCCATCAGCTTTAACAAGTTGCCCTTCAAATAAGAGATACGCTTTAGATGGAAGTGTTAACATATCTTGTTCATTAATGTTGATTTTTATTTCTCTAGGACTATTTAGATTTGTGCCATTAGTAGGTTCATATATATGTTCTTCATATCTTTCAATTCCATTATCTTTCTCTATCGGTTCTGTAAAATTAAATACTTCAGAAGTTGTCATTTTATTTTTTTATATACAATATTAAAAAAAAGTTTTTTGATTGACAATTCTTAAAAACGATATAAAAAAATATACGAAAGCTAAATTTACGCAAGTTGAAGGCCGCGTCCCATTTTAACTAGATCTTCTATTCTTACAGCATTTTTATTTGATACTTTCCATGGGCGACCTTTGCATGGAGCTTTTTATACTGATCTTATTGCAGACCCCATCATCAATTTATTTATATTTGTTATTACCTCTTCTTCATTATTTTTTCCATGCGAAGTAGGTCTTTCAGATTCTCTAAAACTTGAAATTAATTCATCAATTTTATTATTAACAGGTTGTGACGCTATTTTTGATGACGCTTTATCAATTAATTGTTTTCCTTTTTCAACTGTAGCATTTTTAGCAGCTTCTATCGCTAATTTTGAAAATTCTTTTCCTGCTGATTTAGCAGCAGTTATTGCATTTTTTCCTAAATCAGTAGCAGCCATCTTCTTTAACATAGCTGATGACACTCTTGTTACATTTGACGCTTTTATTCGTTTAAATAAATTTCTTATAGTTTCGAATATACCACTTCCTCCAACAACATGTTTCTTTATATATCTCCTATTATTAACAATTAGCATTTTTTTATGTACTATATATTTTTTTTATATAATTATAAAAAATTTTGTATTACTTTATACTGTGAACTATCCATTTCACCTCATCTTAATAATTCATCACAAATTGCAACACCTTCATTTCTTGCTCCAGTGTTACCTGCTTTTCATGCAGCTATACGCAAATAAAGCCGATCAACTAATGCATCAGGATCAATAGGAAGAATTATAGTTTGTACTCTACCTCCAATTCCTTTTCCTCTTGATTTACGCTTCCTATTTTCGTGTATGTCTTTGCAAATAAGTGATATTATTTCTCGGTATTTTACACTTCGAGAAGACTTTGGTTTGTATGGGTTTTCAGAAGTAATTGCATCTGTTTGTATTATTATATCTCGATAATTGTGAAGATCATCTATTTTATATCAGACTTTTATTAGGATTAGACTTTGTTAGTAATTCCCAAAGACCAGGAGTACCTATGTATTTTATTCCATTTATATCTATATCGTCATTATTAATTAATATTACAACTTTTCCTATAAAAAATTTACCCTCTTTAGAAGGTATTCCAAATGTAGTGTCTGTAGGCTTTTTACTATAAATATAGATATTAAGATAGTCTGTTGCAATTTTTCCCAACTTTAAAAATTCATAAGAAGGCATTATTTCTTTAGATCCATAAGTAAATATTTCAGGATATGCATTTGAAAACGTAAAAGCAAATTGATTAGCTTGATCTTGCAATTTAGATATATCCTCCTTAATTTGACTATCAAATAATGGCTTGTACAATTTTGACAAGTCCGTCTGCAAATTAGAATCTCCAATCTTTTCACTAAGATGATTCTGCTGTATTCTTTTTTTACTCTCTGATAATTCTTTTACAATTTGATCTCTCTTTTCAGTGTCTGTAATTTTTAAAAAATGACATTTTGTTTTTATATAAAAAATATTAAAAACACAACATAAAAGTTTATGTCGCGTTTTATGATTTACGTTTTACGTTTTACGTTACGTTTTACTTTACGTTTTACTTTACGTTTTACGTTACGTTTTACTTTACGTTTTACGTTACGTTTTATGTTACGTTTTACGTTACGTTTTACGTTACGTTTTACGTTACGTTTTACGTTACGTTTTACGTTACGTTTTACGTTACGTTTTACGTTACGTTTTACGTTACGTTTTACGCTACGTTTTACGTTACGTTTTACGTTACGTTTTACGTTACGTTTTACGTTACGTTTTACGTTACGTTTTACGTTACGTTTTACGTTACGTTTTACGTTACGTTTTACGTTACGTTTTACGTTACGTTTTACGTTACGTTTTACGTTACGTTTTACGTTACGTTTTACGTTACGTTTTACGTTACGTTTTACGTTACGTTTTACGTTACGTTTTACGTTACGTTTTACGTTACGTTTTACGTTACGTTTTACGTTACGTTTTACGTTACGTTTTACGTTACGTTTTACGTTACGTTTTACGTTACGTTTTACGTTACGTTTTACGTTACGTTTTACGTTACGTTTTACGTTACGTTTTACGTTACGTTTTACGTTACGTTTTACGTTACGTTTTACGTTACGTTTTACGTTACGTTTTACGTTACGTTTTACGTTACGTTTTACGTTACGTTTTACGTTACGTTTTACGTTACGTTTTACGTTACGTTTTACGTTACGTTTTACGTTACGTTTTACGTTACGTTTTACGTTACGTTTTACGTTACGTTTTACGTTACGTTTTACGTTACGTTTTACGTTACGTTTTACGTTTCGTTTTACGTTACGTTTTACGTTACGTTTTACGTTTCGTTTTACGTTACGTTTTACGTTACGTTTTACGTTACGTTTTACGTTACGTTTTACGTTACGTTTTACGTTACGTTTTACGTTACGTTTTACGTTACGTTTTACGTTACGTTTTACGTTACGTTTTACGTTACGTTTTACGTTACGTTTTACGTTATGTTTTACGATTTAGCAAACTATTTAAATAATCAATATTAAACGTTCCACAATTATTTTTAATGTTAAAGTTTTTATAAATGATATCATTTGTTTCTTATAATCTTAAATTGATAAAATACTTTTTATTAGTTTTTTATCTTTGAAATCACACTCTTATTGAAGTACATATTTATCTATAATTCTTAATTTATCATGTTTTTTAACATTATTTCATTGTTCAAGTGATTCTTTAATGTCTCTTTCTACACAATAAAAATCACTACCTTCATTCCAGATAAGTTTATAAAGTTTATTTCTCTCATCATCACTATAAGTTGATGGTATCTGAAAGTTTCCATTATCAGTGATAAATATAGAGTGACTTCCTGAATCAACATTAAAACCTCTTTTTCCAAATCCAAGAAGTTCCAAGTATTTTTTTTTATTCAAATCTCTTTCACGTTTACGACATTCTAAAAAGAACGGATATAAATGTTGCATATCTTATTTTTTTGTTAATAAAATGTTAAGTGGCTATTTTTTTATTACACCTACTTTGAATTACTTTAATAGCTTCTTCTTTCCCTTGGTCGATTAGTGACAACTTTGTTTGTTCATCAATTTCATTTTTAAATTTTACTCTAATTTGCTCCATCATTGTCTGAAATTTTTCAAGTTCACCAAATATTAACTCAAAATCTTTGTCATCTATATGCCCATCTACTAAAGCTTTAGAAATATAATTGCTTATTGTATTTAGTTTTGAATCAACAAGCACTTTAATCTTTTCATGCTTTTCTGCTTTTAAATTCAATTTTTTATTAATTTGTCCTCCTATTATAGATAACACTCCTGCTCCTAATGCTGCACCTTCACATGCAATAACTTCTAGTGCTGCAATGATTGTTGATAAAAACCAATTCCAATAATTCCAAGTGCCATAGTGCTTGCTAGTAATGCATTATCAATTGCAGAAATAATTTTTACAGCTCTATGATATTTTTTACTTAGCGTTATTCTCTTTTCTCTCTCACGCTCTATTTCTTTTTAAATCTCGCCAATTTTTTGTAACCGATATGATTTTTCTTCAGGCGTATTAGGAAGAACAGGGTAAATATTGTCATTCTCAGTAGGTAAAGCTGAATAAATGTTATTGTACATTTTATTATTGTATTCCATTTTTAATATAAAAAATAAAAAAATTAACTCAATAGATTAACAGAACAAAAACTCCTTTTTTAATTATTATATCATCAAATGAATTATTATTATTAATAGGTGTATGCATATGAAACCGCTGTTTTTTCTTTGAATTAGAACGTTTGTTTTGGAGATGTTTTATTTATATTTCTTTGAATGTAATTTCCATTATTTTCTACTACTTTTTGCCAATTTTTTGGTAACTTATGAATTCCATCCCAATAGAATTTCTCAGGTTTAGAAGCTATCCAATCATCGAGCCATTTTTTGACCTCTTCATAATTCGAGAAGTGCTGATCTGCCAAGCCATGTGACATTGATCGGAATAAATAGTAATCTGATGGAGCAAGGTCTGGTGAATACGGCGGGTGGCATAAGACTTCCCATCCGATAGTTTTCAACGCTGTTTGAACAACTTTACAAACATGAGGACGAGCATTGTCATGTTGAAGAATTATTTTATCGTGTCTCTCAGCATATTCGGGTCGTTTTTCTTCTAATGCTTTTCTTAAACGGAATAATTGGAGTCTGTAAAGTGGCCCATCAATTGTTTCTTTAGGTTTTAGCAACTCATAGTATACCACACCAATCTGATCCCACCAAATAGACAGCAAAGCCTTATTTCCATGAATATTCCTCTTTGGTGTTGATTTTACAGGTGCGCCTGGGTCAACATAATGTGTTGTGCGGACTGGATTGTCAAAATAAATCCATTTTTCATCTCCAGTCACTATTCGATGCAAAAAAGACTTTCTTTCAAAACGATTCAATAACATTTCGCATGTCACTAAACGCCTTTCAATATCAGGTTCTTTCAATTCATGTGGAACCCATTTTCCTTCCTTTCTTATTTTACCGAGAGCTTGTAAACGTCTTGAAATTGTTGCCTGATCAACATTCAACTCTTCTGCTAATTGTTCTTGGGATTGAGCATCGTCTTCGTCCAATAAACTTTGCAATTCTGAATCTTCAAATTTTTTTGGAGGTTTACCACGTTCCTTGTTGTCAAGATCGAAATCGCCACTTTTAAATCTTCTAAACCAATCTCTGCAAGTTGTTTCAGATAAAGCATGGTCAGAATAAGCTTCTACAAGCAAACGATGACTTTCTGCAGCAGTTTTCTTTAAAATAAAATAGTGAAGTAATACTTCCCGCAAATGCATATTTGAAGGCACAAAGTTGTTCATTTTGAAAGATGTATAAAATTATCTAGATATGAATAAAATCAAATTAAAAACTATGATATTTAAAGCAAATTGAACGTAGTTTCACACACATAATCATCCATACATTAATTTTGTCTTAAAAAGAAAATTAACTTGTCTTATTTTAAACAGCGGTTTCATATGCATACACCTATTAATAATTACTACAATGTCATCAACAGACTCTGCTATTATACAATCTTGTAAACTTAACATTTTTAATCTAAGTTCATGTTTTAATGAAACTAATGAAACACCTTTATTAACTACTACACCAAACTTTAAAAGAATATATTGATATGATCGAGATTTTATTGTAATGTCGTGTTGTGCAAATACATCATATCTTCCATTTATTAATATTGCAGGATGCTGTAAATTTTTATGTGGTTTAAAAACTATAGGAAATGGTTCCGGTTGTTTATATTTGTTTATAAATTTATGCAATGGCATGCTATTTGACACTTTTTTATATAAAAATTTTATTATATATAATTTGAAAACTAAAGAATCATATTTAAAAATGGAATATTAGCAAATGGAGAATTTAGTCCTAATAATAAACCTGATCCTGTTGATGTATAACCATTTCCAGCACGTAAGTACAATCCATCACCTACAGAACTTCCTTTACTCTATGGTCTCAAATATAAACCAGATCCTGCACATGTTAATTTAACTCCTTGTCCATTCTTTTTCATGTACACAATACCATTTCCTGCAATTTTATTAATCATAGTTGATCCAGCTGCTGAACCTACTCCTGAAAGCAGTCCTGTTGCAAGTGGTCGTATAACTCTTGATGCTAAAGTACCAAGAAACGGTAAAAGTGCACCAAAAATCCACCCTCTATTTTAGAGTTGTGCAACAGTTGAGTTTTACTTAAAATATTTGTTACCCCGGTGCCTTTTTCATATGCTTTTCTAATTATGTTTAATTGTGTTGTTGTTACAGCTAATACATGCTCACCATTTAAATCTGAATGTGATAACGTAATACTAGCTCCAATACTACATTCAATTGCATTTTTAATTTTTTTCTATTTGGTTTTGTGAGAGATTTATTTTAATATTAGTATATTTACTCATTTTGTTTTTATATGCATTATAAAAAAAATAGATTATTTTTTTTCTCTTATATGAAATCTAATAGCTAATTTTTCTCCTCGTAAATTTATCAGATTTTGATCTTGATCAAGCAATTTAGTCTCTATTTTTGAAATTGTTTTTTTTTGTTATTGGTAAGTAAATCAAGTTTAATGGCTCTTGAATAATTTTATATCCAGGACCAACACTTGGGGAAAATGAATATATAACGTTTTCTGTTGTTCCATTTACATAGGATGATGCTATTATATCATTTGTTATACTTATACTATTAGTACTTAAAATGTCTACTATATTATCTGATTCATGAGATCCTGTTGAATATACTTGAATGTTAAAACCAAGATTAGATCTAATTGAATTTATAGGTCTAAAATCAACTTTATAACCAGCTTCAATATTTAAAGTTGTTTTCAATGTGTTATTATCTGCTGAAAATATAATACTAGTTTCAACTCCATTTATAATTTTACTATTTTCAGTAACTTTTTCCACAATATACTTATTTATATCATCAATCTCATAACTACCTTTTAGAATGTTTAAATCTATCCAAGTTGCTCCATTATCTGAACTATATCTAAAATTGTTATTTGAAGAATCAACATTTGGAAAACTGTAGAATGTATTAAGACCAACTTATGCCATTTCATAATCTTTATCTTCACTTAGTTGTATAATAGGAGCAAACTTCTCTTTTATATGACTACTTTTATCATTCAATATTATATACATTTTTATATACAAAAAATTATTTTAAACTTTAAATGGAAAATAAAAATTATCTAATCCACTTCTATATTTTCCATTATCTATTTTAGAAGATAAATCTATAACAACAAATCCATGAGGTTCTGACAAAGCATGCTTACAAAATCTTTTAAACTCATCTTCGTTCACATCACGACAAACATGATCTCTTTAAATATGACTTAAATTCTTTGCATCTTGAGGAAATAAGCAAATAAAATTGGCATTTTCTGTAATAGTTTGTCTAGGTAACATAAAATAATTTTGTGCAAGATAGAAACAATCTACATTACTATGCCTTCCTCTTATATAATATTTTTCACACTTATTTTGTTTTATTAATTGCAAATCATCAAATATCATTAAATTATTCGTGTTAATATCAAGATCCTCAGGATTTGGTACATCTTCATCTGTTTCAAAAAACTTACACTGCATATCTGCCTTATCTTTCAAATTTTTAGAAACTTCTTTAATTTCAAAATCTGGGTTTTCATTTGATTTTTTTATATCGTCTTTAAACCTAAACAGTTCAAGAATAACTTCTTTTGGTAATTTTTGTTCAAAAGATTGCTTTAATATTTTGTATTCTGGTTGAAAAAGAAATTTTCTAAAAACTTGTAAATTGTTATAGTCTAACCAACCAGGTCTCAAAAGTAAATTCAATAATAAAGTAGTTTTTCCACAACCCGACTTTGCAACAATAATTCCTCTTATACTCTTAGGAAACAACTTTATATCATTTCTCTTATTGCTATTCGCATTCCATGACAAATCTATAATATCCATTTTTTTATATATCAAGATTTTTTATATAAATTTTTTTTTATATATATAAAATGTACTGCGTTAAATGTAGAAAAAAAACAAATACACTAAACTTGCAAAATGTTGTGAGTAAAAACAATAGAAATATGCAACGTGGAAATTGCGCTATTTGTGGAAGATTAAAAACTCAATTTGTGTCAGCTTTACACGGAGGTGATTTAGTTAGTTCAATTAATTCAATAACTAAAAAAAAAAAAATTACCATGGGCAAAGTTCCCTGGTAAAATGCATTTACCTGGAATGAACTTTGCAGGTCCTGGTACTAATTTAGATGAACGATTAACTTCTACTGACGCATATAAAGAATGGAGTGAACCTATAGATAGAGTTGATAATGCAGCTTATCATCACGATCTTGCTTATAAATACTTCAATGACACAGCAAAAAGAAATTTAGCTGGTAAAATTATGATCGAAGAAATGAATTCTATAAAAAATCCAACAATACGTGAAAGAATTGAACGAGGTATTATAAAACCTATTATAGCATATAAAGAAAAATTTAGTTTAGGTCTTTCAGACCCATGTGAATTGGGTGCTAAAACTATTCAAAAAAACTACAAACGATCAAAGAAAAAGAAAAGGGTAAAGAATTGAAATGGACTGACGAACTTGCAAACGAACTTCATAAACCAGTTGTAAAACATTTCAGAAAAAGAAAAGTGATTGTAAATGGAATCGATGAAATATGGGCTGCTGATTTAGTTGCCAAGAAATCTTTTTCTAAATTCAATGACGGTATAAAATACTTATTAATGGTAATAGATGTTTTTTCAAAGTATGGATGGATTGTTCCATTGAAGAGTAAAACTGGAGTTGATGTTGCTAATGCTTTAAATAAAATCTTCCAAAAAAGAAAGTGTCAAAAAGTATGGGTAGATAAAGGCTTAGAATTTTATAATAAGAATGTTAAAGCGCTAGGTGTTGAGTTATACTTAACTGAAAATGAAGAAAAAAGTTGTGTAGTTGAACGTTGGAATAGAACAATGAAAGATAAAATGTTTAAGTACTTTTCAGATAATTCTACTAGAAAATATATTGACGTCTTAGATGAAATGGTAAATAAATACAACAACACAAAGCATTCTTCCATTAAAATGACACCAGTTGAAGCTAGCGATAAAAAGAATGAAAATATTGTTTGGTTCAATCTAAATAGAAATGTACGATCAAAGTCTGTTTGACCAAAGTTTTCAATTGGTGATAGAGTTAGGATAACTAAAAAAAAAGGAACATTTGAAAAATGATACACACCGAGATGGACTGAAGAAGTTTTTACAGTGTCACAAGTTCAGTTCACAGATTCACCAACTTATAAATTAACTGGTAAAGGAATACAAGATACTTTTTATGAACAAGAAATGCAAAAAACGGATCAAAGCATATTTAGGATTGAAAAAGTTATTCGTAAACTTAAAAACAAGTCATTAGTAAAGTGGTATGGGTATCTTGATTCGTTCAACTCATAAGTTGATAATAAAGAGTTGATAAGTTTACTTTAATAGGAGTAATTTACTATTATGCGTAGCTAAGTTCGAAGAACTAATGCAAAGTAGATTTCATTAACGCTTGAGCTAAATTTCATTTATGAAATTGATTTAACCATAATATATAAATATATTATAGTTGAGATATGAAATGAGAATATGGATAGGGATATGGTTGAAAAAAATGAGCCAGAACCCGCTTTTTATACTACTAACATTTTGTATTTTAATACTTTTATTTATTGAAAGCAAATTTTTATTGGTCCATCCCTTATTTTCTTTGTTTTGAGTTACTTTTAATTAGGTTAACTTTTAATTTTAGCTTCCAAATTATTGCTTTAAAAACCATTTGATATTACCAAGAATATATTATAATTTTGAATTATATATTGAAGGTGGTATTGTTTCCCTCAAACACCCAATTTTTGTAAAAGAAATACCCACTTTTTGCAAATTTGCAAAGAAAAATATGAACTTGACATGGCCAAATCTGTCAGAATTCTTTACAAATTAATTTAAATACCCTACAGCTAAAGTAATGCTTGCTAAGTGCCTTAAAAAGTCAAAAGACTATGTTTCAAAATTAAATCAGGCTGAAAATTTTTATTTAAAGAACTTTCATTTAAGCTCTGTTCTTTCCTTTTGTCCTAAAGTTCATTATGTTGGTGGTTTGCTACCTTCTTTTAATTGTTCTATCCCTACTTCTATCCACTATAATGATATTGTTCCAAATCAAGTTAATTATTTTGTATTTTCTGATTTAAGGTTAAACATTGCTAATGGTGTTTTTTTATGTTCTATTACCCAAATGCTATTGTATGCAAATGATTTTAATTGCAAATGATTCAGTTATTTGCCTTTTAAAAACTCAAAATAATGAAGTGATTTGCTCTGTTTCCAATTTGAATCTCAACCTATCTTCTCTATCTTTTGATGAGTTAACTTGTCAAATAAAGAAATACAAACAGAGAATTAATCACCTTAAATTTCAAAATAGACAAATTAATAGAAGGTGTAATAAATATAAAAGAAATTATCAAGCATTCCTGTTAAAATATAATGTACTAAATGTCATCAAAGAGAAGTTAGAAAGGATTGTAAGATTAACCAATTGTTGCAAATAAATTTGAAATTAGAAAAAGGAATTGATTTGGCTAGAAAGCGTTCCTAATCAGATTGACAAAAAGCATGGTATTTAAAGAAAGAATTAGTATTGCAAAAAACTGATGTTCTAGGAAAAAAACTAGACAAATAAGAATTTTTGGAGCACTTAGGAACAATAAGATACTATATTATTGTATACAAATACTAACTTAGCAATGATTTGTATATAAGGTTTCCATGAGAGGTCAGTACGAAAAGACAATCAGAGACGATGTAAAGTAGAAGGCACAGTAAAAATGTTGCCATTCATCAATATTTGAATTTCAACATGATTACAAAGACTTTTTAAAGACTTCACCAGATACACCATATCATCCAGGGCAATAGAATGTGCCTCACCACCTCTATCTAATGATAATTTCAAACCTTTTTGTTACGACAGTTAACAGGTGAGCTCCAAAATGAGATGATTGAAATACATATGTTTCTTATGTCATCAACAAATAGGGCCACCTGTAAGCTTTTCAGGATGATCATTAATGTTGGCTAGAAACTGTAAAGGGCTGAGAATAGAAGTTAACCTTGTAAGCTAAGTATTGACACTAGTGTAAATTTGCAGTGTTTAGTGCCCCAGGGTCTGTGTGTTTTGTGATTGTGATGTTATTGTTCTAAGGTTTTGTGTTCTCAAAGAGTAAGTTTCTTATTTTATATTTATTTAGTTTTAATTGTTAATTTTTTTTTTTTTTATATAATTTTTAAAACGAATTAACAAATATTTTTTTAAAATTATTGTGTATCTGTGTTTTTGATAATAATTTTTTTACATTTTTAGGTAGAGTTTCTGCTGTTACACCTGCTATTGCTGTTATAAGTATCCAAGATTTAAGGAAGTTCTGTTGCTGTAAGTTGTTTTCATTTAAATTTAAATTTCAACTTTATTTAATAATCTTCTGTCTGTTAAAAGGGTAATTCTGAATGATTCAGATAGATTCAATGCCCTTACGCAGTAATTCACTAATTGGTCTGTAAGTTAAGCAATAGTTTTAAACAGATGAAATAATTGGATTCCACGATCCTTCATGCGTATTTCCATGCAGGGGCGGATTTAGGTATGTGGTGGCCCTGGGCGGAGTTTACTGTGAGGGCCCCTTATTAATAAATAAGGAAATATATTTTTTTTCTTATTGAATAATATTTATTATTATGTTTAGTAGCAGTAACACTAGTAACAATTAACTACTATTTAATAATAAATAATTATAAAAACAATCAAATCGAGTATAACTAGTTACTAGTTACACTCGATATTATGATAATATTACTTAATATACTAGTTACTGTAACTAGTATATTAAGTAATACTATCATAATATTCAGTGTAAGTAATTAAATGAAAAATAATGAATAAAAATAATAAAAATAATAATGTCAAGTAGTTAAAATTAAATGCCGGGAACTTTTCTTAATTTTATTTGTACAAACTTATCAAAAACGTTTTGAAAATCAAGTTTTCCAAAAAATATCAGACTCAGAGCTCATTATTGCTAGTTGATTGAGCCTGTCTCCGTCCATAGAAGTACGCAATCTATTTTTATGTGCTTTAAATTAGAGAATGATCTTTCACTACTGCTGTTTGTAATCATAATAACAAGATAAATACGAAGAACTATTTCAACATTAGGAAAACATTCTTTTACTTCCTTATTAATTAATATTTTATACATTAAATGTTCTTGACTAATATTGTGAAATTCACTGCTTTCACCTTTAAAATGTTTATAAAATTCTTTAAATTGAATAAGTTCGTTTCCTAAGTGTTCATCAATATCATCCTGGTAAATTTTAACAAGTTTAATTGCTTCATTTTCAATTTCTCGGTTACTTAGTTGTTCTATTTTACGAAGAAAGCCAAATCGTTGGTATACCAATTCATAAGCAGACAATCGTTTATCCAAGTTAGAAATAAACTTATCTATTACAGGTAAAAAATTTTGAATTTTGAATTTTTGAGAAGAAGTTAAATCTACCTCGGGTGTTTCATAAAAATCTATTGGATTTAAACGGATATTTTTTTGCCGTTTACGGTGTTTCAAATAATCTGTTGTTTCCAAAATTTCTGCTCCTTGCTTTTCATATTGATCAAAGTTATCACGTTTAGCTTGAACAAAATTCTTTAAAGACTTAATAGCAGATGTTGCAGTATTACGGTCTAATGTCGCATCTTGCAGTAACTTATTAGTTTTATCTACTCTTTCAAGGATATTATTCCAAAAAACCGTGTAAATTCCAGTTCAAGTGTGCACAATTCGTTGTATAAACAATTTGCATCGCAACGCGTTTTTGTTGTTTGTTCAAAGTCATCAGCTGTTTGAATTAGAGTACTTTTAAATTGTTTATAGCCTAGTATAAGAGCTTTTGTTGCATCAGATCTACATGACCAGCGTGTAGTATTAACTCGTTGTGGTACATGGATACGGGTTTTGGTCTTTTCTAAACTTAGAGCTTTAACCAGTAGTTCATAACGTTTTGTTGATGCCGTAAAAAAAACATATAACTGCTCTAAAAAGTCAAAAAATTCAACAGCAGCAGTACAGCACTCGGCTGCTGCTTTTCCTACCAAATTTAGGGAATGTGTAGCACATGGAATCCAGGAAGCTAGTTTATTATTTTTCAGAATTTTTGATTGGAGACCATTATATTTCCCACTCATTGCAGAAGCATTATCATACGATTGGCCTCTACAATTTTTTATGTTTAAGTCATATTTATTTAAAAAGTTTATTAAACCATCATACATATCTTGAGTTTTATGGCCTTGGTTTGGCATAAATACCAAAAATCTTTCCACTGGTGTATCTTTTTTAATATATCTAAAAACTAATCTTAATTGATCTATATGACCTTCATCAGGTGTTAAATCTAATGAAATTGAAAAATATTTAGATAATTTTATACGAGAAATTATTTCATTCAAAACATTGTTTCCCATTATTTCAATTAATTCTTCACAGATAGTAGAAGATAAATAGTTAGTGTGCCCACTTCCACGATTTGCATAATTTTCACTATGCTGTTTAAGAAAATTATCATACCCAGCTAATAGCTATAGATTTCCAAGATAGTTACCATTTTTAGACGAACCGACAATTTCATTTTTACCACGTAATGCTAAACCTCGTTCACATATAAATGTTATAACACTTACGAGTCTCTTGATTATATTACGCCAGTAACTCTTTACATCTTCACTTTGTTTTATAAGTTCATTGTTAATACGGCCTAACTCTTTTGAACGAACAGCTAAATTTATCACAGAATTTAAATGATCTTTGGAAGTTTCATGACTTATTAATCGATTATCTGCATGCTTCCAGTCACAGAAACCATCATGAGTAAATTGACTGCGTGTTTTGGACATTAATTTTTAAACAAAACAAAAATTGCTACCATTAAATGGTGAAAAACATAACCATGAGCGCTTAATTATTTCTCCGTTAGCAGTTTTTCGCTCAAACAATGATTTATTACACTTACGAGTAAACTTCACATCAAACTTTTTTTTTTGATTTTTGTATAAATAATTCTTCATTACAATTTTTTAAATTTAAACTTACTATTTTTGCCCAATAATCTATTAATACTGTCATATTTTCAGGCCATAACCCTATATCTAAATTTAAGCTTTCATTTGTTTCTTCAGCAATATTTTGAGGTGAAGGGTTTTCGGCAATAGTTACTAGTTGAGGCGGTAGAGCAATTTGATATGACTGAAATAAAAATATTTAAAATATGTACCTAATGGAAATTAAACTGATAAGACTTTTTTAAATTTGTATTTATAATATTAATGCGTTTGATTTTCAATTTTTATTATTATTTTTTTTTAATTAATATATACCTAAGTGGCCAATATACGTATAATTTCTTTCGATTTTAAACAACTTTAATTAGGAAAGGTAAATTTGAAGAGATAAGTATAGTATGTATACATGAAAAAAATATTAATTGTAATATTTATTATTTAAACTACCTAACTTGCATATATTTTATTATTATATGCTATTAAATATAAAAAATAAAAAATATATATTATTAAAAGTAATATTTATTCTTTGTATAGTAATTGTAAAACTTTGAACCTCAGAAGAAGAAGAAGTTGTGTTGGGCTGTGTTATGAAAAACTCATTCGCCTAGTTTTTGAATTTATTTCCGAAATTATTTTGAAAATAATATTTTTTTTATCTCTTTCTTTTGCCAATTTTCGTTTATCTGCACCACTCATATAAACTCGTTTTAATTTATGACGATCTTCTTCCATTTTTAAATTTTAACACTATTCACTGGTTAACTTATAATTTAAGGAACAAATAAAGTCTGTAACTATTGTCTTTTGTGTATGCAACTGTTATTAACTGACGTCTGACATGCAATAAGTGCAACAAACAAATAACAATAATTTATCTACAGACAGATAGTCTGTAATGTGTATTTTATATTTCCGAAAACCCACATGTTTATATTTAGAATCACATTTACTAATATTATTACAATCGACGGTGCACACCGATCGGGGACGGCATAAACTATCTTATCTTGATTTATAGAGACCATTCATTGTCAATAAACATAAATACATCTATTATTAGTTAGTAAAATAAAAAATTTTAAATGTCCAAAAAAAGTTCAATATTATTTAATTAAATATGTGTAAATATAAATAAAATATTTTTTTTGTATTCTAATTTAAATATCATAAAATTGTGGGGGCCCCAAATTTGTGGGGGCCCCTGGGCTGCAACCCACTCAGCCCTCCCCTAAATCCGGCCCTGTTTCCATGGAGTTTTTATAATATAACCTGAAATTTTATTTTCCAAGACTAGGTAATTAAGTAAACACTCCAGTATGTAAAATTAACAATTCTAGATAATTCCGACAGATGTAAAAAAAATTATGGCATTTAATTTTCTTAATGTTTTGTATTTCTGTCAAGAAAGTTCCCCAACAAATTGCCCAATTTGTTTGTGCAACCTTTTTGCAGTAGTTTACTAACTGGTCAGTAAATTATGCAATAATTTTAAAATGATGTATTTTTCAGATTCCATGATTCCTTTGTGCATATTTGCATAGTGTAACCCTAATTATTTTTTTCATAACACAATTAAATAAGGAGAAACCCTTTAGCCTGTAAAATAAACGATTCTGGATTATACCAACAGATTTGATAAAAACTGGATCACTGTTTAAAATTTCAAGTCAAATGTAATAACGGTTCAAAAATATCAAAAAATTTAAAAAAATATCAAACTATTTAAAGTTGATATATACAATTTGTTTGTACAGTAGGGTGTCCCAAAAAAAAATACCTCTCAATTTTTTCCCATTCTCTAAGGTCCAAATAGGCTAAATTTACCAAGAAAAACTTTTTGTTCCAGTAAAAGTTATAGCTGTAAAATTTCATTTTTCAAAAAAAAGTGCAATTTTTTGTGAAAAATAAAAGTCTCTTAAATGTATTTATTTCTAGTTTAAGAAGTTGTTCTCTGATGACCAGTATGAGGTACTTTATGGTGTTGCTCATTAAGTTGTCTCTAACAAAGTTCTGGGCCAATAGGATAATCTTTTCTGTGCAGCCATTGGCACACTCAAATAGCTTTAAAAACCTTATAAATATGTAAAACGTCTAACTAGGTACACATGTGTTGCCTGCAGATAAATCAGAACAGGGAAGGTTGTGAAGATGGTAAAAACTCCATAAATAAACTTAAGTGATAGAGTGTTGGAAGCAGTCATGTAAAGAATTTTAAAATAGTCATCTATAAATAGTTATTTATAAAATTGTATATCTGAGGTTTTCCGATCCTGAAAAGCTGCTAAAAATACTCTATCAATCAACTGCCCGTGACAGCTGGTTGATTGAATACATTACAGGAAACAGTAGCTTTCTGTTATTAGTGTCTTTCTCTTTTTTTCTTTATTTGCGTCTGTTCTGACAGGACAACCAATGTTAGCCACAAAACTGAACTTTTTAATTGACCAAAGATGACTTAAATCAGCATGTAACAAAATGGCATGTTTTTTTTATTAGAGATTTATAAATATATAAGGCTCAGGTTATGTTTAAAAATTAGGCCTATGATAAGGATTTTTTGTGTCTTACTTTAAATCAGGCATGTTTATGAGCAGAATACTGAAATTGTTGTTGTTGTTTATTTGATGCATAAAAACCATTTAATGAGGTTATTGCTTTGCAAAACAAAAATATTTATTTATAAGTATAGATTATTTTTTTTTGACCGCAAGGCTTACGAGAATGCACACGGTTTTGTAAGCTTAAGTATAATTATGAGCCTCTTAAAATATTTTAAATAGGCGTACCCTAGCCTGTTACAAAAACACAATATTAATATAAAATAAAAGCATGCATTACACTAATAACATTATTCTTCTTCTTACTATTCATCAATAAATTTCTTAAAAAACAAAAAAATTAGAAAAATGTCCTAAGAAATTAATTAACATTGACAACAAAACAACATTCATTTTCCACAGATATAATTTTTTTAAATTTTACAAAAATCACTTTTTGACGACTGATTTTGTTTTTTTGGTTATTAATAGCTTCAGTGGACTTCAGAGAATGGTAAAAACTTTAGAAATGTTCTCAAAAAGAATAAGTAAAAACTATTTCTGGTACACAATTTTGGTGAGCGTAATTTAGAGCTCTTGGTAAAGCTCTAAATTGCACATTTTTAATATAATATAATTATAATATGACCCCAAACTTTATTCTCCAAAACTTAATAATATAAAACCCTTCAGGCTGTAAAATAGATGATTCTGGATAATCGCGACAGATATTTAAAAAAAAAAGTTGGGTTAATTTCTTATAGTTGTTTGATCACTATGAAAATTTTCAAGTCAAATATAATAACGTTTCAAAAGTTATTCAAAAGTCAGTATGAACCCAAATACATATAAATTAGTAAAAACTCTCAGTCTGTAAAATAGGTGACTCTGGACAATCTTGACAGACTTTTTTTTTTTTTAATTTTGGAATTTTATTTTCTTATAGTTGGTGGATCACTATGGAAAATTTCAAGTCAAATGTTTTAACAGTTCAAAAGTTATTCAAAATTCAATAATACTCTCATTTTCGGTGCCATAACACAGCAAATTCTTCATACTTAAGCCCTATACCTTTTGTCAAAAAATCATCAATTTTTCCACTACAAAAAGTTCAATAACTTTTGATCCGCTTAACTTCAAAGGCCGAATGACGCCTCATTTTTAAAGTCTTCTCAAGCTTTATACAATGACATTTAATAAATTTGAAATATATTTGAATATTTGAATTATAAAAAATCGTCTGAAATTTCTAAATTAGTATAACAATAACACTTTTAGCATAATAATAAGTTACTAATTGATAAAAATGGCATCACTTATAAATAAGTCTGATCAGAGGACAACACTGGTTATGTCTTCGTATAGCACCTTAATGACTAAAAAAAATTAAAATGTGTAACGTTGTTTTTGTTCAAGTGTATTTACACTTGTATATGTTCAAAAATAGTAATGAGTAAAATTATTAATATTATTTTTATTTTAATAGTAATATTATTATGATGTTCATAGGCGTAGAAAGATTTTTTTGGTGTTCGAGATAGGTAACTTCCAGACATGGAGCAAACTCCAAACATTAATATGTTTATACTTATGTCAAATAATAAAGGTTTGCAAAAAATTGCGATGATTGGAGGCTGGGAACAAAAAAGCCCCAAAATGTTTGCCCCCCCTGCCCCAAAGGTGAGAGCAACAAGTTGATGAAGTATTTTTTGTACTATTCTTAACTAGACTTATATTCATCGATAAATTTTAAGTTAAAAAAAAAGATAAATTTTAAGTTAAAACTTAACACAACATCGTTAATGTTGTGTTAAGTTTTAACTTTATATTAGTATTCGCACCGTTTGTAATTTCATTGCATGCACTTTTCATAATATATTTGATTTGATTTGGCTGTTTGTTTATAATTTGTACCTTGATTATCCAAAAATTCACGCAATATTAACTGACATAACAACATATTAGCATAATTAAAATTCGCATCCTGAGCAATACGGTTAGCACTCAATAAGATGCATCAAAGGTACACTTTTAATTTTTTTAAAAACGCCGACCTAGAAAGCGCGTCACAAGTTCAGCGCATGCGTCTTTGCAAAAAAGTTCGATCTCAAAGACCTCGTGAATTCTAAGTAACTTTTTTGTATTTAAAACAAGTTCACTTTTTATTCTTGACATCAAAATGAATCAAAATGATTTTTGCCAAGATTTACATGATTTACACACATATATATATATATATATATATATATATATATATATATATATATATATATATATATATATATATATATATATATATATGTGTGTGTGTAAATAAACTAATTACATTAAGTATAAGTGACTTATATTTATTATGATTAGGTAAAAAAATTAGGTGAAAGTCTTACTCAATACTTAAATAGAAACTAATACGAGATAAATAATAAACTAATAAAAAAAATTTTACTCGCTACATCATGTAAATCTTGGCAAAAATCATTTTGATTCATTTTGATGTCAAGAATAAAAAGTGAACTTGTTTTAAATACAAAAAAGTTACTTAGAATTCACGAGGTCTTTGAGATCGAACTTTTTTGCAAAGACGCATGCGCTGAACTTGTGACGCGCTTTCTAGGTCGGCGTTTTTAAAAAAATTAAAAGTGTACCTTTGATGCATCTTATTGAGTGCTAACCGAGCAATACTATCTTCTGCTTATTTAAGATGTAGACATAATCGACTTTTTGATTAATTATCAGAAATTTGCAGCCATTTTTATTTTTAAAAATGTATATTTTAATACTAGATTTTCAAAAAAACTTTTTTTGTATAGACTTGTATGTTAAAATGTAAATGTTATAAAATTTTTATTTATTTGTTACTTGACATTTAGAAAATTTTTAAAAGATTTTCTAGTTGTTAAATTATATTGTGTAAAGATAGTATTTATTATTTTGTAGCTATATAAATAGTATATGAATAAAATAGTATAAAAAATGTTTACAAATATTTTAACTTGCAACTTGTAACTGGCTACACATCAGTGTTGTTCATATTTAACAGAGAAATGCAATCATATCAGATTCTATGAAGTAAATCAGATTCTATGTAGTAAGTTCGTGTTTATTTTATCTACATTACTTTTCATTTTAATTGGTTGAGAAAGCTTTGTATAAATGGGGGGGGGGGGGGGAGTGAAGGGAAACTGTTTGAAAATTTTTTGAAGTTCAAAAATTTTATCTTTTTAGTAATAAATCTTCATAATTGTTTACATTAAATAATACTTTTACTTTTATATTTTTGTTTTGCGTTTTATTTTGTATTCATGCTTTTCAAAGTTATTTTTTCATTAAATTTTTAAATTGTATGCAAAAGATCTAGATTTTATACTATTGTTCATATATTAATAACACTTATTATTAAGTTATTATTAAATATATAAACATATTGTTAAACATTTTTATTATTGGGTTTTAATATTGATTACAACAGTTTTATTATTGAGAGACTTCCAGGAATGTATAGATTAGCACTGTTGTTCAACGCATTTAAAAGCTTTTTATTTTAATTAATGTTTTTCTTACATATCAACATCTCCTCTTCTTACAAAATTTTTTTTGCTATATATAACATATAAAAATAAAACATTAATTGTTGATAAGAGTCACACTCTTGTCAACAATTAATGATCATTATACAAAATTTTATAATAAAAAACTATATGTGACTTTTGTCAATAATTAGCAAAGTTAATTAATGACGCACATTGAAATAACAACATCTCTCCTAGCTCAATAAGAGCTCTTACATAATTGTGATACTTCCAATTAGGAAGTACTCTTCGTTCATAACAAGTGAACCGAATGCACTGTAACTCTGTCTCACAATCTGTTGGATAGTTTTGATTAGCAATATCCATACTATTGTCAGCTTTGCCATCATCCAGAGAATTTATATGAAATTTTGGATTTTTGTTGACAACCTCTTTTAAGTTTGTTTTGGGAGGTTTAAATAGTGTCAGATTGTAACTGCCATCAGCTGTTATATCTTCTTTTTTTTATCTACACGATGATGTTGCAAACGAGAAAAATGTTGTGGTAGCGTATATTCATTGACTTCAACTTCAGCTATTAAGCCATTATGCAGTGCCATTATATTTCCTTTCCATTGTTGAGCACATGGTGTCATTTGCTTGGGTTTCATCCACAATTTATCATCAACTTAGCATCCTCAAAACTTATTTAAATACTTTTGTGTTGATTTGATTTTGTCAACTCTAGTAATTAGAATGCATTTGTAATGTTGGCAAAAGATTTCAAAAGGTATGCCAGCTATGTTGATATGCCATAAATCAGACTTTGGTCAGAGCCATGTGGCATCTTCTATTTTTTGGTCACCTTGTATCATCACAACTCTTTTTTCCAGCAAACTTGCATCACACCATACAGTTAGAGAGGCATTTGGTTTAACATTCCATACACCTTTTGCCAAATCTCATTTTACGACTTTATTTACAACTTCCTGCATCATTTCAAAAACATACTTATTCATAATAGGTTCATCCCAAGCTACTTGGTTTGTACATCTCTTTATATAGCTGCATGCAAGTCTCAACCATTCAGTAACTTGTAGATTAGCAACAAGGTTACCACATAATGAGAATATATCCCTCTTAGTGAGCACATTGTTAATAATGGGAATCTTGTGTCCTCTCTTCCAAAACATTTCCTTTTTCAATGGATTTACTGTGACTTCGAATTCTTATGCACAAACTGAGTTTTTGCCAAAATATTCAAATGTTTTTGCATGAAGACCCCATTTTTCATATGTTCCACCAGCTTTCTTCCATTTCTAATGTTTTCTAGGGTGTTTTCAATGTAGCTTCTTTTTGATTTTGCAAGTGCAGAATCTTGTTGCAGAATAAATTGCAGTAATGAGCTCATCATCACTGGTGCTAAATTCAAACCATAGCCCAAATGTGTAGGTGCATATTGCTGATTCTTGTAAATGACAGCTTGAAAAATGACTTGTTCTGTTTTTCATTTGAGGTTTGTTTTCACACTCCCAACTTACATTTCATTTTTTGCTATCAAAGTAAGCTTTGCTTGTTCCAATTTTGTTGCAACACAAAGTGTCGATGACAACTTAATCAAAGAATTATAGAGTTTTAATTTTCCAGTGCCAATTTTTAGTTCATCACATGTTTTTATCAATTCTATACCCATAATCATTTCGTATTTGTTTATTACTTCATCCATACTTAAAACTAAGGCATCCACCTACCACTCGTTTGTTGGGTGGTGTATTTTAACGCTAACTTTCTCACATTGAATTATTCCTCCCATTAATGCAACATCTACTACACGAATCACTTAGATTAGATTACTTAATCACTTAGATTAGTTAGACGACAGTAACTTCATGGTGATGATTGATTGCGAACAACCAGCATCCACAAGCACCATTTTCTGCTGTTTATTACCAAGTCAATAGTAGGTAGTTTTATTTCAGGACGAGTTCTTATAAAAGTACCTAATGCTAACTCTTCTCATTTAAGTTTTCCGGATTTTGCTGACGTTTATAGCAGTCTTTTACAGCATTTCTATGCAAACATTTCTTGCATTAAGAAGTACATTCACATTCGAAGTAATTTAATGATTCACAGATGTAACATCGCTTTTCTTTCTTCATATATAACTTGTCATTTTTTTCTCAGTTGTCCGGTAACTTGCATTTACTTCTTCATTTACAGATAAACATGCCTCATCTAATCCAGTTTGTGCAACTCGGACGCAGTCTCGACACAATCGTCTAAGCTTAATGCTCAAAAGCTCAATTTTCTCCCCGGTGAATGCCATGCAGAATATCTCCATTATTAATTTCAATAATAAATTGGTCATGAAGTCGGCCATCTCTCTCTGAAGGCTCCGAATCATTTGATGCGCGAATGTCTGTATAGATTCTTCATTGCTACAATAAGTCTTATCAAATTCATACCGTCAGATTAACGGTGATTTTTTTATTTCCAGATTTTTCAATATTGTCACCAATTCCTTGTACAAACTGTCCTCTGAAATTTCTGGTGCTAATAATTCTTCCATATTCTTTTTTTAAAGACAGAGCAGCAAGCAAGTACACTGTGTTGGTCTGAGTTTATATTGTTTATTATGAAGAAAGAGATCATCTGTCAAATAAATCGCTTTGGCTGTCCATCTATATATTATAAAGACAGACACAGCTGGTTAGCTTGTTGTTCAACACATTTAAAAGCCATTTTATTTTTAATGTCTTTTCTACTTATCAACAATCTTGTCTTTATACAAAAAATCTTAAGCTAAATGAAGCATTTAAAAATACAACTTATGACACTTTTCAACAATTAATGATCATTATACAAATATTATAACAATAAAAAAATGCATTGTGTGGCTTTTGTCAATAATTAGCATATAAATGCTAATAAATGACGCACATTAATAACACAATGGTACAGATACTACTGGTAATTAATATCACAACATTAATATCACATTAATATCACAACAGGTACAGGTACTACTGTAAATAAAATGTATAAACAGCTACAAAAAAGTTTTTTAGAAATTATAATTAGTATATTTAAACTGTTTGAATATACTGTTACATTATATTAGTAATGAACTGAAGTGTTTACAGAATTTTCTATTTTTACAGATTTAAATGTTTTCTATTAATAATTGAAATTTTTTATGTCGGTTTATATCTTGTTAAAACTATGTTTTTCGCATGTATATTCATTAAAATCTATTTATAATTTGCATGTTCAAAAACTAGAGCATTTTTTTAGTTTGTTTTTCAAAGTTGATAAACATCTGATACTAGGTATCAGATATACCTTGTATCAGGTTATAGTAATCTAATACAAGATATTAGATTATTATAAACCTTGATGTTTGCGTTAAGGTTATCTAAGTAAAGCCATGATATATAAAATACCTAAGCAAGTATTGTGAATTTCAAAATAGGTACCACAAATATAATGACTTGTATATTTTCTACTGCGACCATTGTGGCTTCCAAAGCTGCTTATTTGTATTGCTTTTTATTAAATGATTTGTGGTGGCAACTATCTAAAATGTACAAGCATTTTTTGGTGATAATGATGATAGCTTCATTTCTGAAAATCCTTTTGCATTTTAATTATATTTCAATTTCAGAAAATTGAAATGAAAATTGAAAATTTTTTTTGTTTAACTACTTATTTTCAAGATTTTATTTATTTATTTCAAGATTTTATTTATATCATTTCAAGATTTTTTCATATAACCTTCGTGTAAAAGATAGCATATTCTAAATATAAAAGTAATGTACTTCTATTAGTTTTGATAAATTCTACCTGTTATAAAAATATCAATAAGATGACACCTTTCTTAATGTTATGCTTTTTATTTATTTTGAATAAATTAAGGTTTTAATCTATATAGTAGTTCTATTTGTTTAAGGTTAAGTTGTTATATTGGTTTAAGATTAACTAAGCATGAGATTAGCTATTTAATACACAACAAAATATCTAAAGCTAGGCCATTCAACAAGTTATGCAAAATACAGTGTTGTAGATTTTTGAATTAGAATTTACAAATTGAATAAAAATAGAACATGTACACTGTAAAAAAAACTCCTTAGTATTTATCTGACTTTTTCCGTTGTTATGTTGCGGAAAAAATCCGTTTTCCAAAAATTATGGTCTTTTTTTTTACTTTCAAGACTTATGAAATGATCACATCATTTTATATGATTTTGTCCGTTTTATGATAAGGAGAAGTTCCGTAACTTTAAATCCGGGACATAAACCGTATATTTTTGTATACTTTAGTTTAACCTCTAATTTACAGAGCGCCATTTTTCTTTTTCACAAGGAGAATTTACATGTATATACTTTCAAGTTAAAGGTTTTATTATATTTATTCTGGTTTTACAGGAACTAAATTGTTATATGTTTTTAAAAAAGTGTATTCACATAAAATTCTCTTTATTATAGATTAAGGATGCTGTTACAAATAAATATAGATATTTATTAAAGATAGGTACTTCTGAAAATTAGTTTCCTATATTGTATAGGATTTATGGTATAAAATCTTTTCTTATGTATTGAATTTTTTAAAATTCATATTATTTAGTTTTATGTTTTTATAGTATATTAAAGAAACACTAAACAATATGAACTTTGAAAAATTCCATTCATAAGAAAAGGATCTTAAAGCATTGTAAATAGATAAAACATAATTTACTAATAAATTTTTATTTTAATAAATTTACTAATAAAAGTTTTATTTACAATTTTATTTAGACATTATATTGATTTTGCGACTGAAAGTGTATCACAATATATATATATATATATATATATATATATATATATATATATATATATATATATTAGGGTGTCTCAAAAAACAGCATTTTTGAAAAATATATGCAGAGACCCCCTTAATGTGTTCTATCTAATACAAAAACACTAGATTTAAAAAATTTTTGAAGAAAAAATATTTTAAGAGGTCCCTCAAGACCCTCGAATATTTAATGGGTCCCTAATATTTTCAAAAAAAAAAGTTTTTTTAAAGTATGTCAACCTGGTACTCAAAATTATATAAAAATTTCAAAAACAATATTTAAAAATATTAAAGGGTCTTGAGGGACCCCTTAAATCATTTTTTATTCAAAAAAATTTTAAATCCAGTGTTTTTGTATTAGATAAAACACATTAAGGGGATCTCTACATATATTTTTCAAAAAAAGTTGTTTTTTGGGACACCCTAGTATGTATATATATATATATATATATATATATATATATATATATATATATATATATATATATATATATATATATATATATATATATATATATATATATATATATATAACTTATGTAAATTATGTAAAACTTTATACATAACAAGGGTTTCTATCAAGCGAACTTGTTATTTAACATAAGTTGCACATTCTCACCTAGTACAATACTGTCTGCTGTCTTTATGATACCTTTCTAACTCGACTTCTTCTAACTTTCTTTCGAATATCCTTCATTCTTAGAAAAATCACTTACTTTTGGTCTGCTAAGGGGGTTATAATGCTCTTTAGTGAGTTAAACTTGTCTTCGTGGGCCTAGGTGTGTAGCCTCTCTATGGCAGAGGATAAACCCATGGAAAGAAGGTATATATTAAATAAAATAGTACGTTAGATGTATTTTTATATTTACATTTTTTTAGTGCAGTTTTTTTTAAAAGACTCTTAATTATTATTCTCGTTATCTGATCTTATTTAGAAGTTATTTAAAATTGTGGTTTTTGACAAAGTTATCTGTAGAATAGAAATTTTGATGATAATTGTTAAATTGTTATTTAATTATTTATTTGTATTTATTTTGATTGATTGATTTTGTTCTTTTAAAATTTAATTTGATTTAAAAATAAAAAACTACTATTAGAAGTTTTCCTCAGCTTCATTTCCGGAAATTTTTCTCATCTTTTAGTTTTTCCGGATATTCAAAACGTTTTCCATACATACAAGTTTTGGTGTATATCTTTATAATTTATTTGTTTTTTAAACTTTTTTACTCATCACTCAGACAAAATTTATAAAAAGCTTGGAGAAAAAAATTTGAAACAGCTCAGCTGAAAGAAAAATTACGAGGAAAATAAGGAAAATTAAGGGAAAATATATTCCGGATTTTTTACCCAAACTGTTTTCCAGATTTTTAAAATATATCCTGGATGATCTATGGACCTAACCCAAAAATTTTGAGTTTTGCAAACAAATTAGCGCTATTTGAATGGACAGAGCATCTATATATTAAAAGACTTTTTGTTTATATTTATTATAACTATTATAATATAATATACTTAGGTCGTTAGGAAAGTTCGTAGAACTCCCCTATTAAAAAAAAAAAGAGGAGTTTTTTTTAATTTTATTTTATCAAATGTTCAAAATAATGTCCATCGTTATCTATATAAAGTTGCATCCTTTCAAGCCATTTGTCAAACGTTTTTTTATACTCTTCTTTGGGTATACTTTGAAGTAAATTCATTATGCGAGTTTTTTTACTTTTGACGTCAGTATCTTCATCAAGATTTTTTTTTATCTAGTCAAATAGCCAATAATCGGATGGAGGTAAGTATGGTGAGCATGGTGGGTGGCAAATTATTGTAATTCCAGCTTGGTTTAGACAATTTGTGACAAGTCACATGTGGTCGAGTGTTATCATGGAGAAATTTGAAATTTTGAGTGCCTGTTTTAGGTCTTTGCTTATTTATTTCGCATATCTTATATGCGATATATAAATAAATAAGCAAATATGGTTTCAAACAATTTTTTATGTTATAGTCGCTAGTAAAAGTGTCTCCTTTTTCAACATAACCCAAATGAACAACACCTGTTGTTTTGAAGATGTAGAACATGTTTTTCGGCTGAAACCTGTCGCATCTTACTATAGTTCTTGGACTTTCACCTTCACCGACCCAACTAGCATTAGCCGACTTGTGTCCAACTTGTCTCAAATAGAACCACCACTCATCCCCTGTAATAATATCTCATAGTCTCCATGGGCCGTTTCTGAAAAGGGCTAAATTTTCCTTACATGCCTCAACTCTATTACATGCCTCAACTCTCTTTACTACTATATATATATATAACTATTATAATATATTATAATTTGTTTATATTATAACTATTACTACTATCTTAATATTAGTAGGCTAATTTAATTGTTATTAGTAGTTGACTTACATCATTTTAAAGTAGTTTCTTGGCTTTTCTATACACGGTTTTATATTCCACTCTGTCTTTCAAGCAAGGTCTGCTAGCAAATTAGAGCTGATAAATTTTTAGTTTCAAGAATAATTAATGTTGTTCTTTGTTTAAAAACTTTAATGAAAATTTAAATAATTGTTTGTTTGTTGTTGGTTGTTTTTATTTTTTTTCTTTTTATAGTCTGCTTTCTTTTTTTTTGAAGAAGTTAATACTAAAATGACTGGTAAAATAGTCCTTCAGTTTTATCTTTAGTCTTTTTAGAACATTTTATGCAAGTATTGTTTTAATTTTTAGAGCAGTTAGGAGGAGCTGAAGGCCTTATTAGTAAGTTCAATTCAATTTATTATTTATAGATTAAGATTGATTGTCAAAGGATTATTTAGAATAAAATTTTATTTATGTATTTAACATGAAAAGTTAAATAAAACAAGACTGCTAATTTGTAGGCATGTAAGTTTACATACATAAATTTGCATATATTTCAGTATATTTTATATTTATCTCAATGTATATTTTCTCTTAGACAAAATAATAAAAAATAGACAAAGTAAATTTTAAGGCATCTGAATATATATTTCTAAGAAATTTTTTCTTTTGGTTCTTTTTTCATTACTTTAGGTAAATATATACTGACTGACATAACTTCATTTGTATTAACAATGTTGTGCATTGTAGTCTGCATTTTTTGTTACATTTAAAATAATTGATACTAATAAATGTTTTTTATATATTAAATAAATTTAAGTTCATTTCATAAATAGTTAGTATTTTTTTTTTAATTTAGTAAATTATACTTATATATCTATATAAACTTATAAAAAGATATGGATTTCAATAAATTTTAAATTAAATTATTATTGGTTTTTATTTTAAAAATTTTAAATAAATCATTTTAACTTTTGTTTTTCAATTTTTGATGTCAACGGTAACCAATGGTTACTAATGGTAAGCCAGTTGTTAAACTAATGAGTTAAATTTTAGAGGTTTATATATCTTATATATTCTAAAGTA
The DNA here is from genome assembly GCF_038396675.1 of Hydra vulgaris. Taxonomy (NCBI): domain Eukaryota; kingdom Metazoa; phylum Cnidaria; class Hydrozoa; order Anthoathecata; family Hydridae; genus Hydra; species Hydra vulgaris. The sequence continues at coordinate 977,308 of NC_088924.1, forward strand.
AATACATTTAATTTTTTTTTTTTTAATATATTGCTTTACATAAGGCATTTTGATTTTTTGATTTTTGCTCTTTTTAAATAGTTTTAAATAGTTAAAAAAGATTGTTTTATAGATAAGAATTCAACATTGTGTTTTTGTTTTATTACCAAATAATATCTTTGCAGATTGCAGGTTTTTGTTGATTTCTACTTCAGCATTATTTATCTCCTTTTAGGTATGTTTTCTCAATTAATAATGAGAAATTTTATTTAATTTCTTTTCTTTTTTTTTTTCTTTTTTTTAAATAATGGCGATTTATCAAAGTTTTTTATTTTATTCTTATGTTCACTTAAAATAATTGTAAATAATTTACAGAAAAGATCATAATTCTTAAGATTCTATGGTGTTTATTTGTTACCACAGTAGTAATACTACTGCAGTAACAAATAAAATATTTAAAATTGATAAATGTAAAATTGAAATGGATGATATTAGGCTTAAATAATTTATTAGAAGAAATACTATCAATTTAAAGTAATTGATACTTTAATCAAATGATTAGAACTAGGCAAGCTAAAATTAATTGTTGTCAAAATGCAAGAAATGCTGCTTGGCAAGAAGAAGTTTGTTTATACCTAAATTAGAACATGATTAGGCGGATTTGATGATCACATTTTATATGTTGCATTAATAGGAAGGTAGTTTTGCTTATTTTCACTATTTCCGCAAGATTTACAGGAAGTTATATGTTCATAATTCAAATATCGATTTTTTAAATATATTAGAATTTATAATGCCTGTTTTTATTTTGCTTTATTTACTGGTAATGTGGTTTAACCTATGAATCATAGGCTGCTATGTTTTAAAACATGTGGTCAGATCAAGATATTCCCCCAACATTTTCAACTATATACCTCTGACCCACCCACAGCAGTAAATTTTAGAAAAACAATAACATAGAAATCTTATATAATTTAATGTTGTATTTGCAAACTATAGTCAGTGAAGTTGCAGTTGTATTCGTTGGAGAAGATGGTATTCCACCTGCTTTCAGGGAAGCTATTTACCCAAAAGGTCATTTGGAAGTTATATTGAGTATGTCAGCTAACTTAGGTCCTACAGTTAATTCACTTTTTTTTCTAAGAGATGGCATAATTAGTGTGCAACCCTGAACATGCAACATTGGTTAGAAATCATGTTAAATTATCTTATTTTTACAATTATGGTCTTTCAGTAAGACAAAACTCATGTTCAATAATTTATGGCAAGAAACTATTTCAGTAATATACTGCTGCAGTGCCGTGGCAAAGGCCCCCCAAACCCCCCATTTGGGGGGGGCCCACGAGATATAAGGGGCCCGTTTTTTAAAAAATGATAAAATTTTTTATGGCATTTTATTATTTTAACAGATAATTATCAATTATATTCAAACTATAAAATAAAATAAATGCTACTAAGACAATTTTAATGTGAAAAAAAACAACTGATGAGAATGGACATCCTTGTTTAGTTTCTGTATCTATATAGTAGCTTAACTCTAAAATTTTTACTCATACTTTTATGAAAAACACGGAATTTTTTAATCTTGACATGTTTCGTAGTTAACATACTACATTTTCAAAAGATTAAATAACAATTTAAAACTCTGGATATAAATATAAAATCAAAATTTGAAGACATTACAGAGAAATATTAACCGACAAATAGAATTGTTACAAACCAATAAAAATTATAATACAAATTATGATATCATAAATAGCATGCAAAAAATTATGTAAATAAAACAAACTAGATTGACAAATTTATATTATAATGAACAGTTTATTTAAAGATGAGTTTTCCTATTTCACATGGAGTTTTCACACCGGGATATTTCCCGGTGGGCCGTCAGCAATACAACATTTTAAAATTTTATAATATTTTAAAAAGTATTTTCTTTAATTTTTTTAATAACTTTCTAGAATAGTAATAAAAAATTGTGAGTTGAAATACGATTTGAAATATTGATTTCTGCGTGTCAGTTGCTTCATTTGACTGTATGATGTGTGTGTAGTTGGTTAAACCGAAACGCAATCGTCATTATTCAAAATTCGTAGTGAGCGTGGCTGAATCAGCTGAGCCGGTAAGTTTATTATTTTTAGGAGACATTATTATTTTTCATTTAATTTATTTGTATAAATTAAATAGGTATAGTACTATAGTAGGACCTAAAAGTAAATTTTATAAACTATCTGTTCTATTTTTAGGTATTAATTATTGGAATGAAGAAAGTGAAAAGTGGTGCAGCTAAGAGAAGAGAAGCAGCTGCAGCCAGGGAAGTAATAACTAAGTACCCCAAACTTACACAATTTTTGAAACCAGCAGTTCAAGCTGATGGTGAATCAGTAGCAATAACAGAAACCAATAATGATGTTACAGCCAATGCAGAAAATGATTCTGTTTCTTGTTTTGGTTTGTCTGCTGAAGGAGACTCTAATATGGCAATCTGTGAGTGTATACCAACTGCCACAACACGGCCACTTCTTTTTCTCAGTGATGATCCTTCTGATTGGCCAGAAAATGTTTCTGATGCACAGAGGTGTGACATTGTTGAACGTGGTGTAAAGCAAATTGAGATAGATTTTCCACACAATCAAGAAAGACAACGATTTTCAGTGACTTATTATAAACGACAGATGAAGAATGGAGAAACTATTGTACGGTCATGGCTTGTGTATTCTATGAAAAGTAATAAAGTTTTTTGCTTCTGTTGCAAACTTTTTGGTATATCAGATTCACCATTCCGACAAGGGATGAACACATGGGAAGGTTTATCCAAAAAACTGAATGATCATGAAACAGGAAGTACACATCTCAGGTGCTTTGAACAGTGGATGACATTACGAAAAGGTAAACTGTTTTAAAAAAAATTTTGTCATTAAATATAATAAATATTTATATATTTTACCAAATTCAACATTGCAGGCATAATGAATCAAACAACCATTGATGAGCATCAATACAAGTTGCTTCAAAAAGAGCGAAAATTTTGGAGAGCAGTATTGGAACGATTACTAGACATCACTCTATTTCTTTCTGCGAGGAATCTTGGATTCCGTGGTTCACAAGAGGTCATTGGTTCCAAGAACAATGGAAACTTTCTTGGGTTGTTTGAATTGATGGCGAAGTATGATAGTGTGCTCGATGAACTTTTACGTCGGATTCAGAAGAAAGAAACTAATGAACATTATTTGAGCAATGATACCCAGAATGAGTTGATTGAATTGTTAGCCAAGGAGATTGAAGCCGAAAACCTTTCCAAAGTAAAGAAAGCGAAATATTTTTCCATTATTTTGGATTGTACGCCAGACGTTTCACATAAAGAACAAATGAGCATAATCCTACGATCAGTAGTTTGCATTCCTGGGACAGGTATCAACATTTCTGAAAATTTCTTTGGATATCTCAAGGTAGATGATACCACTGGAAAAGGGCTTTTGGATGCCTTTCTAGATCAGACAAAAAAGTGGGAATTAAATATTCTTGACTGTCGAGGCCAATCCTATGATAACGGTGCTAACATGAAAAGAAAGGCAAAGGGTGTTCAAGCTAGGCTTCTTCAAATGAATCCCAAAGCTCTATATGTTCCGTGTGCAAACCATTCACTTAATCTAGTCATTGTTGACGGTGCAAAGTCATCCAACAGTGCAATTACTTTTTTCGGAGTTCTTTCAAGATTGTATACACTCTTTTCATCATCTCCTGCTCGATGGCATATTTTAAAGTCATGTATACCCATTTCTGTCAAGCCTCAATCCGATACCAGATGGGAAAGTAGAATAAACTGTGTGAAACCTCTTCGCTATCACCTGAAAGAGATATTAGAGGCATTAGAAAAATTGGAAGTGTATGCTCTAGAGAAGAGAGATGGCGCAACAGCTACAGAAGTATGTTCGCTGATGGAATATATGATGACATGGCCATTCATATTGTCAATCGTTATTTGGTATGACGTTTTATACCAAATTAACAAATCAAGTAAGCTTCTGCAGTCCTCTACAACTTCCCTTGATGTCTTGGATAGTGAAATAAAGGCCACATATACATTTCTTCAGCAATATCGTGAAACTGGATTTTCAGACGCACACATGAAAGCATCAGAAATCGCAGAAGTGTTGGACATTGCAAAAATTTTTCCAGAAGTGCGTTCCCGACAAAAAAAGATGATTCATTCATACGAGTGTGCCGATGAAGCTCACACCATCCAATTAGAACAGAAGTTTAAAGTTGATTTCTTTTTACCACTCCTTGATATGTCAATGGGATCAGTAAAGGAGCGTTTTGAACAAGTCAGTAGTATCACAGAGCTCTATGACTTCCTATACCGTTCTGAGAATCTTATTCAAATCTGTAAAGAAAATTCTTTGTCTTTATATTGCAAAAATTTGCAAGCAAAGCTTGGCGATATAGATTCGGATGATCTGGAAATGGAATTAAAACGATTTGTCATAGTGGTACAGGAGAAAGAAAGTACTCACATGAAATCTGCACATGATTTTCTTAATTACATTTATAAAGAAGAGCTGCAAGAAACTTATCCAAATCTTGCCATTGTGTTACGCATAATCCTTACCTCACCAGTAACTGTCGCAAGTGCTGAACGTAGCTTCAGCAAGCTAAAATTGATTAAGACTTTTCATAGGTCAGTATATTTAATCTTGCTACTTTATACATAATAGATGTAGCTCTATGCATTTCTTTTCACTTTTTATAGGTCAACAATGGTTGATGACCGCTTGTCTTCTCTGGCGATGCTGTCAATTGAGAACGATGTGGCAAGAAAATTAAATTATGAGGAGATAATCAACAAATTTGCAAGTATGAAAGTTCGCCACAAGTCATTTCTGTGACAATTGTGAATATGTGATTTATTACAGGTTTTGAAGTATTACCAATATAATATAACAAACATTATTCTGATAATTATCCGTACATATACGTTTGTCTATACTTATATGTCTTATTTTTGATGTTTTTAGCCTTTAGAAAAAATGTGACGCATATATATCCTGTAATGTGATGCCACAAAAATAGGGCCCAAAAAAATGATTTGGGGGGGGCCAAATGTACCACGCCACGGCTCTGTACTGCTGATGCATATGTTAAAATTGAAGAGCAGTATCTTGCTTTCATAGAAATAACCAAAGCATATCGAGAAGTATGCAATATGATGCCTTACATGAAGATGTAAGCAACCTTGGTAACAATCATAACATTAGACCAGGATGCGTTATAGTTTGCTTTTTACTATTTAAGTCTTAAAAAAAATGTAAAAATGCTATGGCTATAATTAAAAAGTTAATAGTTTATAAAGTATAATATGTTCAAAGTTTATGTATGTTTATATTCTGTTCTTTTTAATGTTTTAAAAGCAGTGTTACTTAGCAGTGTGTAAAGCAAGATTGTTATCCTTGCCAGTCAAGAGATGTTACTACGTTATGGTATTACTTAGCACTATAAAGTGCCGGGTGAACATTTTAGAACTAAGACTAAGTATAAATCTAACTATAATCAGTATCAAAGTATAAATACTACAATTTCTTAAGCTTCGTAGCTTTTTCTTTCCTTTTTTTTTTTTTTTTTTTTTTTAAAGTTACTAATTATAATTTCTGGGACCCATCAGAGAAGTGTTCATATTTATATTTTAATTGAAATTCAATCTTACGTATGTCTTACTTTTTGTTTCTCATTGCTTTCAGATATTCTACGATATCACGACTGATAAGTTAAAGATTATTATAATAACTTAGTTTTTATGACTGTAATTAATTAGACTATTATCAGATTTGTTATTTATATTTTAGTTCTAGTATTAGTCACTACATTTTTTTTTGAATCAAATTTTATTAAATTTTCATATAACTGATTATAATTATCCTAAAATGAAATGGTTTTATATATATTATTTGATGTTCAAACAATTGTTTTCTTTTTTTTTAGTTGTCATTGCTTTATTAGTTTGCTTACTGTTGAAACATGGTTTTAATTTAGTAAATTTATATGATATGAATTTACTGTGTTAATCATTAGTCACAGTTATGAAGAAATTGGAATTCTAAACTTTTGAGCTAAAAATAATTTGTGGTAAAAAAATAGTGGTAACATTAAAGATAGTGGTAACATTAAAAATAGTGGTTACATTTGGTTAGGAAAAAAACATTAAATTTTTTTATTGGTTAATTGTGCCATAGCTAGTTTATGCTAATATATATATTTTTTTGTCATTGTCATTAAAAGCAATAACTTAAGTTATAAATATAATAATTTATTGTAACTTTTTTTAACATAGTGCCTTTGAAACACAGTCTGTCTCCTCTCTGTTTAACGAAAGTTTATTAATAAAGGAGAGCATTATTGGAACACTCTCTTATTACTGACCTCATGTATTTTTTGGTATCATAATTGATAATGACCATGTTTAAGAAATGTTTTATGAGTCACAAATTCATGAATACAATCATAAATATGTAAAATAATGTGCCCCTTTATTAATAAACTTATTTATTCTAAAATATAATAATAAATATGTAAAAAAATGCTTTTGTAGTTTAAGATGATTTTTTTTTCTTTTTTTTTTAAGTATTAGTAAGTTGTACTTGGCTCTCCTTCTCTGGTGCTTGTTGTTATTAAAAAGAACTTAATATCTTAAGTTACGTGGTCTTGCCTAAATGCCAAGACCAATAAAAGCGAGCAAAACCAAAAAGATTATATTATATAGATTTGCCGTTGTCCCGTTTTTACGGAGGAGAACACATCGTTAAACTAATTAAAGCTTATAGCTTTCTTCAGCGGAAAAACTGGGACAATGGCAGCCCTATTTATAGATGAATTTGTATTTTATATTATTCAGATAATACATCAAGTTAATTTGTTATTTATTTATTACTAACCCGTATTACGGGTTGCATACTGCTAGTAATAATTTTTTCATTAACATATGAGTTCATCTGTAAAATGCGCTAAGTCCAAGTAAATTGAATTTAAGAAACTGAGTAAAAACTGAGCTTCTCATAATTGTGCATCAACAGAAATTGATAAATTTTTTTACTATTTATAGGAAAAAAAAACTTTTAAGTTATTCAATATTTAAATTGATAATAAATTTCAATGTATAGGTTGTGAAAATGGAATAAACTCAAAAAGTTTGTTTTTGTGACTTTTACGCATTTTACATAGTCTATATATGATTAAAATAGATTTTCTTTAAATGTTTTGTAAGTAGCTAAAGTGCTCAAAACTATTGAGTTTTGAGCACTTTAGCTACTTACAAAACATTTTATTATATAATAATTTTTAATCATTTCACCAGTAGTTTCTTAATACTTTATATGTTTATATAAAATATGTTGATAGCATATAAATTCTATTCATTTGTTTTTGACTTTAGCGTAAACTCTATAAAATGAGTTAAGTAACTGTCTATTTGCCAAATTAATGCAGTTTTTCCGTTAATTTGAATGGAAAAAATAAAATACAGAAACCGTAAATTTGACGGAGAGAGTGCTGTCTCTGCTGTCTGACAGTCTCCGTTAATTCCGGAGTGTTTTCCGGAGCTGTCGTCTATACTCTCAAAACTATTCAACAAGTGCTTATCAGAGTCTTGTTTTCCAGCCTGCTGGAAAGCCGCATCTGTTATCCCTATCTTCAAAAATTCTGGGGAGCGATCTGATTCGTCTAACTACCGTCCCATAAGTCTTCTTCCTATCATAAGCAAGGTTTTTGAATCTCTAATTAACAAACACTTAATTTCTCATCTTGAATCTAATAACTTACTTTCTGACCATCAATATGGATTTCGATCTTCTCGTTCTACAGCTGATTTGCTAACAGTAATAACTGACAGGTTTTATTGTGCATTAGATGAATGTGGAGAGGTTAAGGCCATCGCTCTTGACATTTCAAAAGCGTTTGATAAAGTTTGGCATGCTGGTTTTCTCCATAAGCTTTCTTCTTATGGTGTATCCGGCAACATCTTTAAGATCATTGAATCCTTCCTTTCCAATCGTAGCATAAAAGTTGTCCTCGATGGACAACACTCTTCTTCTTATTCTGTAACCTCAGGGGTTCCTCAAGGTTCTATCCTTGTCCCTATACTCTTTTTAATTTACATTAACGATCTTCCAGATATTCTCACATCTATGGTGGCATTGTTTGCTGATGATACTACCATTTATTCTTGTCGTGATAAGAAACCAACACCTTCTGATTGCTTGGAGGGGGCATTTGAGCTTGAAAAGGATCTCACTTCTGCTACAGCATGGGGCTCACAGTGGCTGGTGAACTTTAATTCAGATAAAACGCAATTTTTTTCAGCCAATTGTTATCGCAATAATTTAGATCTTCCTATATTTATGAACGGTGATGTACTCGATGAGTCACCTACTCTTCATCTTCTAGGATTAACTCTTACTTCCAATCTTTCTTGGAAACCATATATCAAATCGGTTGCAAAATTAGCATCTGCTAAGGTTGCATCTCTTTATCGAGCTCGCCACTTTCTTACTCTGGATTCTATTCTCTATCTCTATAAATCTCAAATCCGGCCTTGTATGGAATACTGTTGCCATATCTGGGGCGGATCTTCTAATGATGCCCTTTCTCTTTTAGACAAGGTGCAAAAACGCATTGTAAACATAGTTGGACCTGCTCTTGCAGCCAACCTTCAACCACTATCACATCGTCGTAATGTTGCTTCTCTTTTCTACAAATACTATAATGGGCACTGCTCTAAAGAGCTAGCGTCTCTTGTGCCATCTACTAAAATTCATTCTCGTGTTACTCGTCATTCAATTAAGTGTCATCCTTTTTCTGTGACTGTTCCTAAGTGCTCCAAAAACGCTTATTCGTCTAGTTTTTTTCTTCGAACATCAGTTCTTTGGAATTCGCTTCCTTCATCTTGCTTTCCTGACTCATATAATTTGCAATCTTTTAAATCGTCCGTCAATCGTTATCTTGCTCTACAATCTTCATCTTTTCTCTTACAGTAACTTCCAGCTTTAATTAGTGGCTGCTTGCAGCCTTGTTGGAAGCGAAGATGTTTAAAAAAAATAAAAAATTTGTACGGAAAAAATGAAATACAGAAACCGTGAATTTTACGGAGAAAGTTCTGTAACTTTTTTAACGGACTTTTTCCATTGATTTTTACGGAAAATAGAAACTACGGAAACCGTTAATTTTTACGGAGAAGGTGCTCTCCCTTCGCTGCCGGACTTTCTCCGTTAAATCTATGGCGAATTTCTTAACAGTGTACGATAAATTGATAGTACAGTAGTATTTTTTTGTTTTTTGTTTTTTAAACATTGTCTGGCTGTACTTGACAACTTCCTGCAACGAGGTTAAAACAACCTCGTTGCAGGAAGTTGTCAAGTACAGACAGTTGTACTTGACAACTTCCATGTCAAGTACAAGTTGTTTGTACAGGAAATTGTCAACCTAACTACAAGCCAATTTAAAATATTATTCACAGTAGCGCGTTCTAAGAAAAATTTGATTTTTATATATACTAATTAGATTACTTATATTATTATTTTAGATTAATTATATTATATTACTTACATTTCATAATTTCTTTGCATTATTTTTGGAGATTATTTAATGTTGGTTTATTGCCAAATTTTAAGTTCATTTAATTACATTTAATTAGAGATTTTTAGTTTTTTTATTATAATTTTTATTTATTTTATTTATAATTATAATAGGAGTGCCGAATTTATTGTAATAATTTTTTTTGCAAACATCAATTTGATATTATTTTATCAATGTATAATCTCAAGATCAAAAAATGGTAGACTGGGGCATATAGACCTATTATGATCCATACGCTTGTTTTTTTATAAATCAAATACAATTTTAGCGCATAATGTCTTCACCGATAAAAATTACTTGCAGAAAACTTTCGATATGGATTGGTCTATTAAAGTTATTTTTACATGGTTTCCATTTACTATGAATGTGAGTTTAAAAACACTCTCGCACTGGCAATCGGGAGATATTTAAACAAAAATTAACGCCGCCATTTACTTTCCTTTTATTTGTTAATCTTTGAGTCTTTTACTTAGCTTTATGGATTAATTTTACATTAAGGACAACAAAGAATTTAAGTTTACATTAAGGACAACAAAGAGTTTAAGTTTGATAAACTAAACGCGTCAAACATTCAACGCCCTTTAATATTATCATTTAAAAACTGAGTGAATGTAATAATGAAGTATTTGTAAAAAGATTTAAGAGTTGAGATTGCATGTATATCATGTTCTCGTTTGTTCCCTTTAAACTTCCTTTTCTTTTACCTTTTTTTTAACTAATTTAATTCTTTTAACTTTTTCAATTGTTTTTTCGTTGTTTGTTTTTTTATTTCTTATTTTTTCTACCACCAAGCTCTTCTTTATACATTAATAATTATTTCTATACTTATCTATACGACATAAATATATAATATATATAATTGTCTATACAACTTATCTAACAACTAAAAATAACAAGAAATTTTTTATAGATAAACACAATAAACATCTACATAGAAAAACTTAACATATAAAAACAGACGGTGTGTAGTGTACTTAAGGGCTATCCATATATTACGTACGCACCGAGAGGGTAGGGGTGTCCCAAGTGGAGTAATTTGCGTATGAGTGTGTGTGTGTGGGGGGGGGGGGCGAACAAATGTATGTGCGCAAACGCAAAAAATTGTGGTGGCAGTTCACGTTAATTTTCCCATGAAAAACGTTTACTTTTGCCCAATAAAAGGTGAACGCCGCTCACGTTCATGGCCTGTTAAGGTTTTAAAAGTTAAACAACGCAAAAAAAAAGTGATCACATTCGCGTGCGTGAATGGAATTGGGGGAGGGGGATTAGACCATCAAGCATAAAAAGGGGGAGAGGAGGAGGTCTAAATCTAAAGATTTTTGCGTACGTTATATATAGATGACGCCTACGTGGACGTACCGCAGTGTTGTTGACATGCTCAAAATGTTTATTTATTAAGCTTTTCCACATGAACATGGGAGCAGTTTAGAAAATTAATACTCCACAGACTCATTATTCATAGAAGAAAAGGTAATTCTTAAAAGAAAAAGTAATGTATAAATGTGGAAAAAATAAATAAATGCGTTTCTAAGGATATAAAATAAACAAGAAATGCACATGTTTATTTATCTTTTAAATTTTTACCCAAAATTAGATTCCGCACTAATACTTACGTTTTATGGATTATCTAAACGGCTTCTGTTTTATTGGGATTATTATTTTGTATTATTAGGATATAAAATAAAATATTGATTTATCGTAACTGGGTTATTAAGTTACCTTTTTTGAGAAGTAATATATCATTGTCAATATATTTAATAAGTATTTTGATAACAAAATAATAAGATTAATTTGATTTGTACCTTTTTTTTTTTTTTAAAAAAACGCCTAAATAAACAGTATTTTTTCTATCGTTTTTAAATATTTTTGATATTTTATCTCAATTGGTTTGTATTTCTAATTTAATAAAAGTTTTAACTCTATCGGTTTACAATATCACACGACAACAATAGTTGAGTCCTACCGATTCAATTACTAATAATACAATTGTTGTCACGCTTCACCTGGCTTCTTTCAATGAAACAGATTTAAATTGTTTTCATTGAAATTTACAAAACTTGCGCTTAAGGTGTAAAATAAAACTTTTAGATAAATTTTTAAATTTTGTATTTTAAGGAAATTTAAAACTTTATTATAGAAAAAATGAATAGACAGAAATTTGCTGAAAGTATCGAAACTCAAATCGAGTTTTTAAATAGAAACTTGGGCGAAGAAGACATAGGTGAATTTCAAAAGTTGTTAGTTGATTGCAAGACAGAGAAGAACGTAAACCTTCTCCTTGTATCCTATTTGCATTTATTGCCGTCGGCTTTATCAGCGCAAGTATTATCATCAAAAGGTTATCAGCAAATTCAAAGACCCATCAAAGTTGGGTATTTGATTAATGAAGACATTGTGTTTTACGACAAATTAGACGATATTTTGTGCAACTATTTAAAATATGAAGGCGCGGAAGTGCTCAAATTTAAGTTAGAGGATATTTTTGTTAAAGCCAGTAATGATGGAATAGATATTTGGATTCACGGAGAAAAATGTGATTTAGACGGATTTTTATCGTTCGGCTATCGGAAAAAGCTAAATATGGATGCATACTATAGTATTGTTAAAATAATGCAAGAAAAAGGCGTGACTTGTTTACATTCACACAATATGGAGCAGATTTTAAATAGTAAATTATTGCAAGCGATGCATTTTGCCAAGTCCAATATTTCTATACCAGATACATACCAATCATTTGAAATAAAAAGCACTAAGCAACTAGTAGATAAACTCGATGTCTTGCCTTGTTTAGTTAAACCACATAATGACTATTGCGGTGACAACATCATTAAGTTAGACCATAAAGTAGGCGTTATAAATGCCATTGGAAAGTCGTTGTGGAACGGAGAGCATTTGTTAATACAAAAATTTATTCCTGATTATTACGGAAAATCTTTAAGAGTTTTGTGTTTTAACGGTAAGTGTTACGGAATTGTTGAGTATGAAGATACAAGTGGGGATTATCGATCTTGCGTTGGTTACGGTGACGCATGTCGTTGGTATTCTGGCATGAATCATCCAAAGTATGAAGTATTTAAACAAGTTGCTGAGCGGGCTGTGAAGGCGTTAGGTGAAGATGTTCTTGTTGCTGGTGTCGATTTAATGGACTCGGAACAAGAAGGTGTGGTTGTTCTTGAGATCAACGGATGGCCAGATTTATCTGAAATATGGTTTGTTACTAAGAAGTGTGCTTACAATAAGTTTATTTTAAAGTTTTTGGAGAAAATAAAACGAAATTTAGATCTAAAGAAAGTTAATTCATAGTTAAAATTTTTCAATTAAAAATAATTTTTTTTTTCGTCTTTAATTTTAAATTAAAAATAATCCCTTCAATTTTTAAGCAGTTATCTCTCATCTCTACAAAACCGTCAAGCAGGGCTTAAGGCTCGAATCTATTAGGATTTATTATAAAAACAGCAGTTAATACCAACTAGGTGATATCTACGCATTGTATACTTTTTATAACAAAGCGCACTTAGCCTGTGTTTTGCACACAGCCTGTGTTTACATGACATAATAATAATCTTTCTATCACAAAACGCTCACAGCCTACGTATACGTGGGGTATAGTACGTATAAATATAATAACATACTTATAAATATAATAGGTATGAGCTTAAGTGTTTGAATGAATCTGAATGAATGAATGAAACAATTAAAATAAAAGAATGCGCAAAAGAAATTATTATGCAATGATGTAGCAAAAAGAAAAAAATATTTTACACCTCACCTCCTTTTAGTAAAATCTTTTTTTGAACATCGATTTGTTTATTTGACTTTACCAAGGGATATTACACTTGAAATGCACGATGCCTTTAGACAAGTGGAGGAGGGGGGCGTAGCTCTACCATTTTGTTTTTCTTTTGCGCCTCCTAATAAATATATTTATAAACTGTTTAAAAATATTTATTAAAACTTAGTTTTTTAAATATGTACAGAAAATTATTTCGCAATTAATTTATTAATAAAAAATAAACATAGTACTGATTCTACGCTATGCTTTCTATAAAATAAAAAATAGAACTCGTAGTATTTCGTATATATATTTTAATATTTTATAAAACATTAAACATGAGGCCATTAAACATTGTATGAGGTTATGTTATTGTAAGACGAGTTTTTATAAAATTAGCTTGTATTTTTAATTTACGCTTCTTTACTTTCTAGTTTATTTTGAGTCGCTTAAAAAAACTTTTAAGAGTTTAAGATTTAAAATTATTAAATAATATTTATATATCATTTAAAATTATTAGATAATACTTATATATCATTTTGCATAAGAGAGCGATGGCAAGATTGTTCTACAAGTATTAATAAAAGCAATTTAAATGTTACTTACGCACTTCTTAGTTTCAAGCTAGGCTAAAAAGAGGTTTGTCAAAAATGTTGTAACGTTTCATAACAATATTTTTGATGATTTATTTCAGTAATATGTCTTTAAGACGGAAATAGTCTAGTGTGAAAGGGAAGTTTCTTAAACGACTAGAGGAAAGATTTGGAAGGGATAGATGCAAATCGCACTATAATTTCTTCCTTTGCAAAAAGTGTTGTCTCGTTACTTTCTATTAGCACTGTCTCTACTGTTAAGAAAACAACTTTTGCTAGCCTTGCAACTACCGCTACTACAGGATTTTATTAGACGCTACTTCAACTTCTGGTGGTTTTGACTTTCACTTGCGCATCACTAGCTTATCTTGTCACTACTGTAAATAATTTTTTCTTCTGTTAGCTCTGCTAGTGACATGAAAAAAAGACTTTAAGTTTTTTAGTGCCACATTTGATATAGAATCTTATGAAACCTTCTACCTAAAACCAATAAATAACTATTTTGAAAGAAAAATTAATTTTTCAATTAGCTCTTCTATAAAATAAAAAAGGAATATTAAGAAAGTTTTATATGCTCAATAAATAAACTTTGCAAATTTTAAATCAATGTAGCACAGCACCTCATCCCCCCCCCCCCCCCCCCCCCCACATTTTAAAAACTTTTTTGATATTCATACTCATACGAAAAATGAATCATTAAAAAATAGATTCACTCGAAAAGTTTTTTTCATTCCTAGTATCCTTAAAAATATAAAGCTAATCACCGTCAAAATAGGTTATCATATTCTTAGAATAATAATAAAAAACTTTTCTAGTAAATTTTGGTTTTATTTTATAAGTTCATAAATTGAAAAATATATAAAAATTATCATTTGAGTAAAAATTAATCGTATGAAATTAATCATATGAAGTTAATCATATGAAATTAATCATATGAAATTAATCATATGAAATTAATAATATGAAATTAATCATATGAAATTAATCATATGAAATTAATCATATGAAATTAATCATATGAAATTAATCATATGAAATTAATCATACGAAATTAAAAAAATTATCATATGAGTAAAAACTAAATGAAACCCAAACATATATTATGATAAAATAAAATCATCATAAATGTGTATATTTGTCATAAATATATGTGTTTGATGTTATTAAATTTTTACTTAGCTCAGACAAAAGAATAATCCTTCGAAACATCAATTAGCAATAATTTTTTTTTATTATGTCTACACATAAATTTTTCTTAAAGGTTTTGTATCTCTCCGCTGTCTAAATCTGTCTAAAGTATAAATTAGCTGTCTAAATGCTAAGTTTAAGTTTTACAATATGAACATTTTGTAAAATGCATTATAACGATATCGCGCTTAGCTGCCATTTGGTGATTCAAATGAGGATATGGTTTTTTATAAAAACGCAGAACTTGGTAGCTTTTTGCTTGTTCCCGCGTATGCTTAGTTTTCGAAAGTTAAAACTTGTTTTAAACGTTTACCTTATTTAACTAGTTTTTGATGATCAACCACTGCCATTTGAAGAATTAGCTATTTTTTATCAAAGTATTAGGAAATGGCAAAAGTAAATTTATACTAAATTGTATGATTTTTTAAATTCCTTATTTAAAAAATATATATATATATATATATATATATATATATATATATATATATATATATATATATATGATATAACTTTGTGCTTTTGACTATACCACCTTCAAGTATATAAAATTACACTTATGATACCAGAAATATCAGACGGTAAAAACGGTAGAACTATTTATTTTGCAATATAAATTCTTTACATTTTTCATTTTTTCTTTAACAAAAAATAGAATTATATAATATTGATCTTTAGCAACAGCATAGCAACAAATAGTAGACGTATTTAATTCATTTTAAACTCCTCAACCCAGAAACTTTTTAAGTAATGTTTTAGAAAATAGTGACATTTTTCTAATAATGTGATGTAATTAAAAATCGACTTCTTTTAAGCCGTAAAAAAAAAAAAAAAAAAAAAAAAACATAAAAATTATATTATAGCAAATTTATCATCATGTGCCGGAAGTTCAAAATTTAATAGATTTAAAGCGTCCAAGTTGAAAACATTTGAAGAGAAAAAAAAGAAGTATTTGAAAAAAATTAAAGCACTTTTAAAAAATCAAATAAATTTAAGATAAAAATGAAGATACTTTTGTGGTTGAAGGATTCTCATTAATTTAGAGAAAAGTTATAACTTTTTAACCTTATTTCAAAACTATGGTACGAAACTCGCACGTAATCTTGTAATTGCTAACGTGGATCCAAGAATGTCAAGTCAGATTTATAAACAATAATATTTACGTAAAAACGTTTTGAGAGATTTGTGAAGAAAAATGCTTTTGTAAAGAGGGTTTAACTTATCTTAAACAATAATGCTAGAACAAGATATAGTGCTAATTTTTGTTTACTTGAAAATCAAATAGGTCGTTTTGAAAACTCTTGAGTTTATAAGTATAAAAATAGCACGTAATGGCATTTATTACGTTTGTATTTTTGTTATATTTTGAATAATAAAAATAACGCGTTTTTTTTTTATTGTTGAAAACATAACAAAAATATAAATATTAAATGCAATAAAGAGCTATTTTTATACTTATATTCCAGTGTTTTTAGAATAAACTATTTGGTTTTCAAGTAAACAAAAATTAGTACTAGGATTGGAGGGGGTGTAGATAGAGGGTTTTGGGGTGTGCTTTGGTGGGTTGGGGTTGGTGTTGAAAAGTGCTGAATTTAATGACCAGAGAGGAGGGGGGGGGGGGGAGGTAGGGAGAAAATGTATTTTTTTATGCTTTGAAAAACATGGCACCCTGTAACTAGGTTCCATAAAAGTCTTTATATAAAAATAGAAGAGCTTAATTGCTCAATTACTCAAGAATCAATTGGATCTAGGGCAAAGAAACAATACCAAAACGTTTTTTATAATTTGTTAAGTTTGAAAAAAGAAATACAAGAAAAAAAATAATTCACTGTTATTATACCAATTATAGTTCTCGCTTAAATGTACTTTTTTTAGCAAGTTAAAATTTTTTTAATTTTTTTAATTTTTATTAATTTAATTAAAATTTTTAATTTAATTAAAATAATTTAGTTTTTTTAATTTTTTTTTCAATTTTTTCATAAAAAGTTCAATTTGCAGCACAGTATTACACGGGCTGTTAACTCCTCAAAAAGACTTCGGTCATTTGACCAAATGTTTTTCATGATTAAAAAATACGCTCTACAAGTGCAGACATTCTTGGTAGACACAAATTTTATTCAATATTTTTTACGAGATTAGGTATATCAATTTCTTTTTGTTAAAAATGCTTGAATAATTAGACCCATTGTCAACACAGGCAATTTTGATTTTCAATAAGCTCCATTCTTTGTTTTTTTTACATAAAAAATAGTTTTTGTTCTTTAAGAACATCGAGCACTCTATTTGTAGAATACACTAATATAATATATATATATATATATATATATATATATATATATATATATATATATATATATATATATATATATATATATATATATATATATATATATATATATATATATATATATATATATATATATATATATATATATATATATATATATATATATATATATTTATATATATATATATATATATATATATATATATATATATATATATATATATATATTTATATATATATATATATATATATA